>NW_027367541.1:0-57151 GCF_046119375.1 Phyllobates terribilis
CATTGATTTTTGCCATTGAAAAACATGTTTTTCATATACCAGAAATGTTTGAAGCTACTGACTGAATGAAAGGAGCTGGCATCTCACTCTCTTTGAATCTTCTTTATCATGCTAGGATTAACAGGAAAAAGCAAAAATTTCAGAATTGCACCTTGCAATGTGGAGATATACTGTTTGTTTGCAATTTTGTAAAACAATATTCATTGATTTTTGCCATTGAAAAACATGTTTTTCATATACCAGAAATGTTTGAAGCTACTGACTGAATGAAAGGAGCTGGCATCTCACTCTCTTTGAATCTTCTTTATCATGCTAGGATTAACAGGAAAAAGCTAAAAATTTCAGAATTGCACCGTGCAATGTGGAGATATTACTGTTTGTGCATTTACAATATTCATTGATTTTTGCCATTGAAAAACATGTTTTTCATATACCAGAAATGTTTGAAGCTACTGACTGAATGAAAGGAGCTGGCATCTCACTCTCTTTGAATCTTCTTTATCATTCTAGGATTAACAGGAAAAAGCAAAAAATTTCAGAATTGCACCTTGCAATGTGGAGATATTACTGTTTGTGCATTTACAATATTCATTGATTTTTGCCATTGAAAAACATGTTTTTCATATACCAGAAATGTTTGAAGCTACTGACTGAATGAAAGGAGCTGGCATCTCACTCTCTTTGAATCTTCTTTATCATGCTAGGATTAGCAGGAAAAAGCAAAAAATTTCAGAATTGCACCTTGCAATGTGGAGATATTACTGTTTGTGCATTTACAATATTCATTGATTTTTGCCATTGAAAAACATGTTTTTCATATACCAGAAATGTTTGAAGCTACTGACTGAATGAAAGGAGCTGGCATCTCACTCTCTTTGAATCTTCTTTATCATGCTAGGATTAGCAGGAAAAAGCAAAAAATTTCAGAATTGCACCTTGCAATGTGGAGATATTACTGTTTGTGCATTTACAATATTCATTGATTTTTGCCATTGAAAAACATGTTTTTCATATACCAGAAATGTTTGAAGCTACTGACTGAATGAAAGGAGCTGGCATCTCACTCTCTTTGAATCTTCTTTATCATGCTAGGATTAACAGGAAAAAGCAAAAAATTTCAGAATTGCACCTTGCAATGTGGAGATATTACTGTTTGTGCATTTACAATATTCATTGATTTTTGCCATTGAAAAACATGTTTTTCATATACCAGAAATGTTTGAAGCTACTGACTGAATGAAAGGAGCTGGCATCTCACTCTCTTTGAATCTTCTTTATCATGCTAGGATTAACAGGAAAAAGCAAAAAATTTCAGAATTGCACCTTGCAATGTGGAGATATTACTGTTTGTGCATTTACAATATTCATTGATTTTTGCCATTGAAAAACGTCCAGAAATGTTTGAAGCTACTGACTGAATGAAAGGAGCTGGCATCTCACTCTCTTTGAATCTTCTTTATCATGCTAGGATTAACAGGAAAAAGCTAAAAATTTCAGAATTGCACCGTGCAATGTGGAGATATTACTGTTTGTGCATTTACAATATTCATTGATTTTTGCCATTGAAAAACATGTTTTTCATATACCAGAAATGTTTGAAGCTACTGACTGAATGAAAGGAGCTGGCATCTCACTCTCTTTGAATCTTCTTTATCATGCTAGGATTAGCAGGAAAAAGCAAAAAATTTCAGAATTGCACCTTGCAATGTGGAGATATTACTGTTTGTGCATTTACAATATTCATTGATTTTTGCCATTGAAAAACATGTTTTTCATATACCAGAAATGTTTGAAGCTACTGACTGAATGAAAGGAGCTGGCATCTCACTCTCTTTGAATCTTCTTTATCATGCTAGGATTAACAGGAAAAAGCAAAAAATTTCAGAATTGCACCGTGCAATGTGGAGATATTACTGTTTGTGCATTTACAATATTCATTGATTTTTGCCATTGAAAAACATGTTTTTCATATACCAGAAATGTTTGAAGCTACTGACTGAATGAAAGGAGCTGGCATCTCACTCTCTTTGAATCTTCTTTATCATGCTAGGATTAACAGGAAAAAGCTAAAAATTTCAGAATTGCACCGTGCAATGTGGAGATATTACTGTTTGTGCATTTACAATATTCATTGATTTTTGCCATTGAAAAACATGTTTTTCATATACCAGAAATGTTTGAAGCTACTGACTGAATGAAAGGAGCTGGCATCTCACTCTCTTTGAATCTTCTTTATCATTCTAGGATTAGCAGGAAAAAGCAAAAAATTTCAGAATTGCACCTTGCAATGTGGAGATATTACTGTTTGTGCATTTACAATATTCATTGATTTTTGCCATTGAAAAACATGTTTTTCATATACCAGAAATGTTTGAAGCTACTGACTGAATGAAAGGAGCTGGCATCTCACTCTCTTTGAATCTTCTTTATCATGCTAGGATTAACAGGAAAAAGCTAAAAATTTCAGAATTGCACCGTGCAATGTGGAGATATTACTGTTTGTGCATTTACAATATTCATTGATTTTTGCCATTGAAAAACATGTTTTTCATATACCAGAAATGTTTGAAGCTACTGACTGAATGAAAGGAGCTAACATCTCACTCTCTTTGAATCTTCTTTATCATGCTAGGATTAGCAGGAAAAAGCAAAAAATTTCAGAATTGCACCTTGCAATGTGGAGTTATTACTGTTTGTGCATTTACAATATTCATTGATTTTTGCCATTGAAAAACGTCCAGAAATGTTTGAAGCTACTGACTGAATGAAAGGAGCTGGCATCTCACTCTCTTTGAATCTTCTTTATCATGCTAGGATTAGCAGGAAAAAGCAAAAAATTTCAGAATTGCACCTTGCAATGTGGAGATATTACTGTTTGTGCATTTACAATATTCATTGATTTTTGCCATTGAAAAACATGTTTTTCATATACCAGAAATGTTTGAAGCTACTGACTGAATGAAAGGAGCTGGCATCTCACTCTCTTTGAATCTTCTTTATCATGCTAGGATTAGCAGGAAAAAGCAAAAAATTTCAGAATTGCACCTTGCAATGTGGAGATATTACTGTTTGTGCATTTACAATATTCATTGATTTTTGCCATTGAAAAACATGTTTTTCATATACCAGAAATGTTTGAAGCTACTGACTGAATGAAAGGAGCTGGCATCTCACTCTCTTTGAATCTTCTTTATCATGCTAGGATTAACAGGAAAAAGCAAAAAATTTCAGAATTGCACCTTGCAATGTGGAGATATTACTGTTTGTGCATTTACAATATTCATTGATTTTTGCCATTGAAAAACATGTTTTTCATATACCAGAAATGTTTGAAGCTACTGACTGAATGAAAGGAGCTGGCATCTCACTCTCTTTGAATCTTCTTTATCATGCTAGGATTAACAGGAAAAAGCAAAAAATTTCAGAATTGCACCTTGCAATGTGGAGATATTACTGTTTGTGCATTTACAATATTCATTGATTTTTGCCATTGAAAAACGTCCAGAAATGTTTGAAGCTACTGACTGAATGAAAGGAGCTGGCATCTCACTCTCTTTGAATCTTCTTTATCATGCTAGGATTAACAGGAAAAAGCTAAAAATTTCAGAATTGCACCGTGCAATGTGGAGATATTACTGTTTGTGCATTTACAATATTCATTGATTTTTGCCATTGAAAAACATGTTTTTCATATACCAGAAATGTTTGTAGCTACTGACTGAATGAAAGGAGCTGGCATCTCACTCTCTTTGAATCTTCTTTATCATGCTAGGATTAGCAGGAAAAAGCAAAAAATTTCAGAATTGCACCTTGCAATGTGGAGATATTACTGTTTGTGCATTTACAATATTCATTGATTTTTGCCATTGAAAAACATGTTTTTCATATACCAGAAATGTTTGAAGCTACTGACTGAATGAAAGGAGCTGGCATCTCACTCTCTTTGAATCTTCTTTATCATGCTAGGATTAACAGGAAAAAGCAAAAAATTTCAGAATTGCACCTTGCAATGTGGAGATATTACTGTTTGTGCATTTACAATATTCATTGATTTTTGCCATTGAAAAACATGTTTTTCATATACCAGAAATGTTTGAAGCTACTGACTGAATGAAAGGAGCTGGCATCTCACTCTCTTTGAATCTTCTTTATCATGCTAGGATTAACAGGAAAAAGCTAAAAATTTCAGAATTGCACCGTGCAATGTGGAGATATTACTGTTTGTGCATTTACAATATTCATTGATTTTTGCCATTGAAAAACATGTTTTTCATATACCAGAAATGTTTGAAGCTACTGACTGAATGAAAGGAGCTGGCATCTCACTCTCTTTGAATCTTCTTTATCATTCTAGGATTAGCAGGAAAAAGCAAAAAATTTCAGAATTGCACCTTGCAATGTGGAGATATTACTGTTTGTGCATTTACAATATTCATTGATTTTTGCCATTGAAAAACATGTTTTTCATATACCAGAAATGTTTGAAGCTACTGACTGAATGAAAGGAGCTGGCATCTCACTCTCTTTGAATCTTCTTTATCATGCTAGGATTAACAGGAAAAAGCTAAAAATTTCAGAATTGCACCGTGCAATGTGGAGATATTACTGTTTGTGCATTTACAATATTCATTGATTTTTGCCATTGAAAAACATGTTTTTCATATACCAGAAATGTTTGAAGCTACTGACTGAATGAAAGGAGCTGGCATCTCACTCTCTTTGAATCTTCTTTATCATGCTAGGATTAGCAGGAAAAAGCAAAAAATTTCAGAATTGCACCTTGCAATGTGGAGTTATTACTGTTTGTGCATTTACAATATTCATTGATTTTTGCCATTGAAAAACGTCCAGAAATGTTTGAAGCTACTGACTGAATGAAAGGAGCTGGCATCTCACTCTCTTTGAATCTTCTTTATCATGCAAGGATTAGCAGGAAAAAGCAAAAAATTTCAGAATTGCACCTTGCAATGTGGAGATATTACTGTTTGTGCATTTACAATATTCATTGATTTTTGCCATTGAAAAACATGTTTTTCATATACCAGAAATGTTTGAAGCTACTGACTGAATGAAAGGAGCTGGCATCTCACTCTCTTTGAATCTTCTTTATCATGCTAGGATTAGCAGGAAAAAGCAAAAAATTTCAGAATTGCACCTTGCAATGTGGAGATATTACTGTTTGTGCATTTACAATATTCATTGATTTTTGCCATTGAAAAACATGTTTTTCATATACCAGAAATGTTTGAAGCTACTGACTGAATGAAAGGAGCTGGCATCTCACTCTCTTTGAATCTTCTTTATCATGCTAGGATTAACAGGAAAAAGCAAAAAATTTCAGAATTGCACCTTGCAATGTGGAGATATTACTGTTTGTGCATTTACAATATTCATTGATTTTTGCCATTGAAAAACATGTTTTTCATATACCAGAAATGTTTGAAGCTACTGACTGAATGAAAGGAGCTGGCATCTCACTCTCTTTGAATCTTCTTTATCATGCTAGGATTAACAGGAAAAAGCAAAAAATTTCAGAATTGCACCTTGCAATGTGGAGATATTACTGTTTGTGCATTTACAATATTCATTGATTTTTGCCATTGAAAAACGTCCAGAAATGTTTGAAGCTACTGACTGAATGAAAGGAGCTGGCATCTCACTCTCTTTGAATCTTCTTTATCATGCTAGGATTAACAGGAAAAAGCTAAAAATTTCAGAATTGCACCGTGCAATGTGGAGATATTACTGTTTGTGCATTTACAATATTCATTGATTTTTGCCATTGAAAAACATGTTTTTCATATACCAGAAATGTTTGAAGCTACTGACTGAATGAAAGGAGCTGGCATCTCACTCTCTTTGAATCTTCTTTATCATGCTAGGATTAGCAGGAAAAAGCAAAAAATTTCAGAATTGCACCTTGCAATGTGGAGATATTACTGTTTGTGCATTTACAATATTCATTGATTTTTGCCATTGAAAAACATGTTTTTCATATACCAGAAATGTTTGAAGCTACTGACTGAATGAAAGGAGCTGGCATCTCACTCTCTTTGAATCTTCTTTATCATGCTAGGATTAACAGGAAAAAGCAAAAAATTTCAGAATTGCACCTTGCAATGTGGAGATATTACTGTTTGTGCATTTACAATATTCATTGATTTTTGCCATTGAAAAACATGTTTTTCATATACCAGAAATGTTTGAAGCTACTGACTGAATGAAAGGAGCTGGCATCTCACTCTCTTTGAATCTTCTTTATCATGCTAGGATTAACAGGAAAAAGCTAAAAATTTCAGAATTGCACCGTGCAATGTGGAGATATTACTGTTTGTGCATTTACAATATTCATTGATTTTTGCCATTGAAAAACATGTTTTTCATATACCAGAAATGTTTGAAGCTACTGACTGAATGAAAGGAGCTGGCATCTCACTCTCTTTGAATCTTCTTTATCATGCTAGGATTAGCAGGAAAAAGCAAAAAATTTCAGAATTGCACCTTGCAATGTGGAGATATTACTGTTTGTGCATTTACAATATTCATTGATTTTTGCCATTGAAAAACATGTTTTTCATATACCAGAAATGTTTGAAGCTACTGACTGAATGAAAGGAGCTGGCATCTCACTCTCTTTGAATCTTCTTTATCATGCTAGGATTAACAGGAAAAAGCTAAAAATTTCAGAATTGCACCGTGCAATGTGGAGATATTACTGTTTGTGCATTTACAATATTCATTGATTTTTGCCATTGAAAAACATGTTTTTCATATACCAGAAATGTTTGAAGCTACTGACTGAATGAAAGGAGCTGGCATCTCACTCTCTTTGAATCTTCTTTATCATGCTAGGATTAGCAGGAAAAAGCAAAAAATTTCAGAATTGCACCTTGCAATGTGGAGATATTACTGTTTGTGCATTTACAATATTCATTGATTTTTGCCATTGAAAAACATGTTTTTCATATACCAGAAATGTTTGAAGCTACTGACCGAATGAAAGGAGCTGGCATCTCACTCTCTTTGAATCTTCTTTATCATGCTAGGATTAACAGGAAAAAGCAAAAAATTTCAGAATTGCACCTTGCAATGTGGAGATATTACTGTTTGTGCATTTACAATATTCATTGATTTTTGCCATTGAAAAACATGTTTTTCATATACCAGAAATGTTTGAAGCTACTGACTGAATGAAAGGAGCTGGCATCTCACTCTCTTTGAATCTTCTTTATCATGCTAGGATTAACAGGAAAAAGCTAAAAATTTCAGAATTGCACCGTGCAATGTGGAGATATTACTGTTTGTGCATTTACAATATTCATTGATTTTTGCCATTGAAAAACATGTTTTTCATATACCAGAAATGTTTGAAGCTACTGACTGAATGAAAGGAGCTGGCATCTCACTCTCTTTGAATCTTCTTTATCATGCTAGGATTAGCAGGAAAAAGCAAAAAATTTCAGAATTGCACCTTGCAATGTGGAGATATTACTGTTTGTGCATTTACAATATTCATTGATTTTTGCCATTGAAAAACATGTTTTTCATATACCAGAAATGTTTGAAGCTACTGACTGAATGAAAGGAGCTGGCATCTCACTCTCTTTGAATCTTCTTTATCATGCTAGGATTAACAGGAAAAAGCTAAAAATTTCAGAATTGCACCGTGCAATGTGGAGATATTACTGTTTGTGCATTTACAATATTCATTGATTTTTGCCATTGAAAAACATGTTTTTCATATACCAGAAATGTTTGAAGCTACTGACTGAATGAAAGGAGCTGGCATCTCACTCTCTTTGAATCTTCTTTATCATGCTAGGATTAGCAGGAAAAAGCAAAAAATTTCAGAATTGCACCTTGCAATGTGGAGATATTACTGTTTGTGCATTTACAATGATCATTGATTTTTGCCATTGAAAAACATGTTTTTCATATACCAGAAATGTTTGAAGCTACTGACTGAATGAAAGGAGCTGGCATCTCACTCTCTTTGAATCTTCTTTATCATGCTAGGATTAACAGGAAAAAGCAAAAAATTTCAGAATTGCACCTTGCAATGTGGAGATATTACTGTTTGTGCATTTACAATATTCATTGATTTTTGCCATTGAAAAACATGTTTTTCATATACCAGAAATGTTTGAAGCTACTGACTGAATGAAAGGAGCTGGCATCTCACTCTCTTTGAATCTTCTTTATCATGCTAGGATTAACAGGAAAAAGCTAAAAATTTCAGAATTGCACCGTGCAATGTGGAGATATTACTGTTTGTGCATTTACAATATTCATTGATTTTTGCCATTGAAAAACGTTTTTCATATACCAGAAATGTTTGAAGCTACTGACTGAATGAAAGGAGCTGGCATCTCACTCTCTTTGAATCTTCTTTATCATGCTAGGATTAGCAGGAAAAAGCAAAAAATTTCAGAATTGCACCTTGCAATGTGGAGATATTACTGTTTGTGCATTTACAATATTCATTGATTTTTGCCATTGAAAAACATGTTTTTCATATACCAGAAATGTTTGAAGCTACTGACTGAATGAAAGGAGCTGGCATCTCACTCTCTTTGAATCTTCTTTATCATGCTAGGATTAACAGGAAAAAGCAAAAAATTTCAGAATTGCACCTTGCAATGTGGAGATATTACTGTTTGTGCATTTACAATATTCATTGATTTTTGCCATTGAAAAACATGTTTTTCATATACCAGAAATGTTTGAAGCTACTGACTGAATGAAAGGAGCTGGCATCTCACTCTCTTTGAATCTTCTTTATCATGCTAGGATTAACAGGAAAAAGCAAAAAATTTCAGAATTGCACCTTGCAATGTGGAGATATTACTGTTTGTGCATTTACAATATTCATTGATTTTTGCCATTGAAAAACATGTTTTTCATATACCAGAAATGTTTGAAGCTACTGACTGAATGAAAGGAGCTGGCATCTCACTCTCTTTGAATCTTCTTTATCATGCTAGGATTAACAGGAAAAAGCAAAAAATTTCAGAATTGCACCTTGCAATGTGGAGATATTACTGTTTGTGCATTTACAATATTCATTGATTTTTGCCATTGAAAAACATGTTTTTCATATACCAGAAATGTTTGAAGCTACTGACTGAATGAAAGGAGCTGGCATCTCACTCTCTTTGAATCTTCTTTATCATGCTAGGATTAACAGGAAAAAGCAAAAAATTTCAGAATTGCACCTTGCAATGTGGAGATATTACTGTTTGTGCATTTACAATATTCATTGATTTTTGCCATTGAAAAACGTCCAGAAATGTTTGAAGCTACTGACTGAATGAAAGGAGCTGGCATCTCACTCTCTTTGAATCTTCTTTATCATGCTAGGATTAACAGGAAAAAGCTAAAAATTTCAGAATTGCACCGTGCAATGTGGAGATATTACTGTTTGTGCATTTACAATATTCATTGATTTTTGCCATTGAAAAACATGTTTTTCATATACCAGAAATGTTTGAAGCTACTGACTGAATGAAAGGAGCTGGCATCTCACTCTCTTTGAATCTTCTTTATCATGCTAGGATTAACAGGAAAAAGCAAAAAATTTCAGAATTGCACCTTGCAATGTGGAGATATTACTGTTTGTGCATTTACAATATTCATTGATTTTTGCCATTGAAAAACATGTTTTTCATATACCAGAAATGTTTGAAGCTACTGACTGAATGAAAGGAGCTGGCATCTCACTCTCTTTGAATCTTCTTTATCATGCTAGGATTAACAGGAAAAAGCTAAAAATTTCAGAATTGCACCGTGCAATGTGGAGATATTACTGTTTGTGCATTTACAATATTCATTGATTTTTGCCATTGAAAAACATGTTTTTCATATACCAGAAATGTTTGAAGCTACTGACTGAATGAAAGGAGCTGGCATCTCACTCTCTTTGAATCTTCTTTATCATTCTAGGATTAGCAGGAAAAAGCAAAAAATTTCAGAATTGCACCTTGCAATGTGGAGATATTACTGTTTGTGCATTTACAATATTCATTGATTTTTGCCATTGAAAAACATGTTTTTCATATACCAGAAATGTTTGAAGCTACTGACTGAATGAAAGGAGCTGGCATCTCACTCTCTTTGAATCTTCTTTATCATGCTAGGATTAACAGGAAAAAGCTAAAAATTTCAGAATTGCACCGTGCAATGTGGAGATATTACTGTTTGTGCATTTACAATATTCATTGATTTTTGCCATTGAAAAACATGTTTTTCATATACCAGAAATGTTTGAAGCTACTGACTGAATGAAAGGAGCTGGCATCTCACTCTCTTTGAATCTTCTTTATCATGCTAGGATTAGCAGGAAAAAGCAAAAAATTTCAGAATTGCACCTTGCAATGTGGAGTTATTACTGTTTGTGCATTTACAATATTCATTGATTTTTGCCATTGAAAAACGTCCAGAAATGTTTGAAGCTACTGACTGAATGAAAGGAGCTGGCATCTCACTCTCTTTGAATCTTCTTTATCATGCTAGGATTAGCAGGAAAAAGCAAAAAATTTCAGAATTGCACCTTGCAATGTGGAGATATTACTGTTTGTGCATTTACAATATTCATTGATTTTTGCCATTGAAAAACATGTTTTTCATATACCAGAAATGTTTGAAGCTACTGACTGAATGAAAGGAGCTGGCATCTCACTCTCTTTGAATCTTCTTTATCATGCTAGGATTAGCAGGAAAAAGCAAAAAATTTCAGAATTGCACCTTGCAATGTGGAGATATTACTGTTTGTGCATTTACAATATTCATTGATTTTTGCCATTGAAAAACATGTTTTTCATATACCAGAAATGTTTGAAGCTACTGACTGAATGAAAGGAGCTGGCATCTCACTCTCTTTGAATCTTCTTTATCATGCTAGGATTAACAGGAAAAAGCAAAAAATTTCAGAATTGCACCTTGCAATGTGGAGATATTACTGTTTGTGCATTTACAATATTCATTGATTTTTGCCATTGAAAAACATGTTTTTCATATACCAGAAATGTTTGAAGCTACTGACTGAATGAAAGGAGCTGGCATCTCACTCTCTTTGAATCTTCTTTATCATGCTAGGATTAACAGGAAAAAGCAAAAAATTTCAGAATTGCACCTTGCAATGTGGAGATATTACTGTTTGTGCATTTACAATATTCATTGATTTTTGCCATTGAAAAACGTCCAGAAATGTTTGAAGCTACTGACTGAATGAAAGGAGCTGGCATCTCACTCTCTTTGAATCTTCTTTATCATGCTAGGATTAACAGGAAAAAGCTAAAAATTTCAGAATTGCACCGTGCAATGTGGAGATATTACTGTTTGTGCATTTACAATATTCATTGATTTTTGCCATTGAAAAACATGTTTTTCATATACCAGAAATGTTTGAAGCTACTGACTGAATGAAAGGAGCTGGCATCTCACTCTCTTTGAATCTTCTTTATCATGCTAGGATTAGCAGGAAAAAGCAAAAAATTTCAGAATTGCACCTTGCAATGTGGAGATATTACTGTTTGTGCATTTACAATATTCATTGATTTTTGCCATTGAAAAACATGTTTTTCATATACCAGAAATGTTTGAAGCTACTGACTGAATGAAAGGAGCTGGCATCTCACTCTCTTTGAATCTTCTTTATCATGCTAGGATTAACAGGAAAAAGCAAAAAATTTCAGAATTGCACCTTGCAATGTGGAGATATTACTGTTTGTGCATTTACAATATTCATTGATTTTTGCCATTGAAAAACATGTTTTTCATATCCAGAAATGTTTGAAGCTACTGACTGAATGAAAGGAGCTGGCATCTCACTCTCTTTGAATCTTCTTTATCATGCTAGGATTAACAGGAAAAAGCTAAAAATTTCAGAATTGCACCGTGCAATGTGGAGATATTACTGTTTGTGCATTTACAATATTCATTGATTTTTGCCATTGAAAAACATGTTTTTCATATACCAGAAATGTTTGAAGCTACTGACTGAATGAAAGGAGCTGGCATCTCACTCTCTTTGAATCTTCTTTATCATGCTAGGATTAGCAGGAAAAAGCAAAAAATTTCAGAATTGCACCTTGCAATGTGGAGATATTACTGTTTGTGCATTTACAATATTCATTGATTTTTGCCATTGAAAAACATGTTTTTCATATACCAGAAATGTTTGAAGCTACTGACTGAATGAAAGGAGCTGGCATCTCACTCTCTTTGAATCTTCTTTATCATGCTAGGATTATCAGGAAAAAGCAAAAAATTTCAGAATTGCACCTTGCAATGTGGAGATATTACTGTTTGTGCATTTACAATATTCATTAATTTTTGCCATTGAAAAACATGTTTTTCATATACCAGAAATGTTTGAAGCTACTGACTGAATGAAAGGAGCTGGCATCTCACTCTCTTTGAATCTTCTTTATCATGCTAGGATTAACAGGAAAAAGCTAAAAATTTCAGAATTGCACCGTGCAATGTGGAGATATTACTGTTTGTGCATTTACAATATTCATTGATTTTTGCCATTGAAAAACATGTTTTTCATATACCAGAAATGTTTGAAGCTACTGACTGAATGAAAGGAGCTGGCATCTCACTCTCTTTCAATCTTCTTTATCATGCTAGGATTAACAGGAAAAAGCAAAAAATTTCAGAATTGCACCTTGCAATGTGGAGATATTACTGTTTGTGCATTTACAATATTCATTGATTTTTGCCATTGAAAAACGTCCAGAAATGTTTGAAGCTACTGACTGAATGAAAGGAGCTGGCATCTCACTCTCTTTGAATCTTCTTTATCATGCTAGGATTAACAGGAAAAAGCTAAAAATTTCAGAATTGCACCGTGCAATGTGGAGATATTACTGTTTGTGCATTTACAATATTCATTGATTTTTGCCATTGAAAAACATGTTTTTCATATACCAGAAATGTTTGAAGCTACTGACTGAATGAAAGGAGCTGGCATCTCACTCTCTTTGAATCTTCTTTATCATGCTAGGATTAGCAGGAAAAAGCAAAAAATTTCAGAATTGCACCTTGCAATGTGGAGATATTACTGTTTGTGCATTTACAATATTCATTGATTTTTGCCATTGAAAAACATGTTTTTCATATACCAGAAATGTTTGAAGCTACTGACTGAATGAAAGGAGCTGGCATCTCACTCTCTTTGAATCTTCTTTATCATGCTAGGATTAACAGGAAAAAGCAAAAAATTTCAGAATTGCACCTTGCAATGTGGAGATATTACTGTTTGTGCATTTACAATATTCATTGATTTTTGCCATTGAAAAACATGTTTTTCATATACCAGAAATGTTTGAAGCTACTGACTGAATGAAAGGAGCTGGCATCTCACTCTCTTTGAATCTTCTTTATCATGCTAGGATTAACAGGAAAAAGCTAAAAATTTCAGAATTGCACCGTGCAATGTGGAGATATTACTGTTTGTGCATTTACAATATTCATTGATTTTTGCCATTGAAAAACATGTTTTTCATATACCAGAAATGTTTGAAGCTACTGACTGAATGAAAGGAGCTGGCATCTCACTCTCTTTGAATCTTCTTTATCATTCTAGGATTAGCAGGAAAAAGCAAAAAATTTCAGAATTGCACCTTGCAATGTGGAGATATTACTGTTTGTGCATTTACAATATTCATTGATTTTTGCCATTGAAAAACATGTTTTTCATATACCAGAAATGTTTGAAGCTACTGACTGAATGAAAGGAGCTGGCATCTCACTCTCTTTGAATCTTCTTTATCATGCTAGGATTAACAGGAAAAAGCTAAAAATTTCAGAATTGCACCGTGCAATGTGGAGATATTACTGTTTGTGCATTTACAATATTCATTGATTTTTGCCATTGAAAAACATGTTTTTCATATACCAGAAATGTTTGAAGCTACTGACTGAATGAAAGGAGCTGGCATCTCACTCTCTTTGAATCTTCTTTATCATGCTAGGATTAGCAGGAAAAAGCAAAAAATTTCAGAATTGCACCTTGCAATGTGGAGTTATTACTGTTTGTGCATTTACAATATTCATTGATTTTTGCCATTGAAAAACGTCCAGAAATGTTTGAAGCTACTGACTGAATGAAAGGAGCTGGCATCTCACTCTCTTTGAATCTTCTTTATCATGCTAGGATTAGCAGGAAAAAGCAAAAAATTTCAGAATTGCACCTTGCAATGTGGAGATATTACTGTTTGTGCATTTACAATATTCATTGATTTTTGCCATTGAAAAACATGTTTTTCATATACCAGAAATGTTTGAAGCTACTGACTGAATGAAAGGAGCTGGCATCTCACTCTCTTTGAATCTTCTTTATCATGCTAGGATTAGCAGGAAAAAGCAAAAAATTTCAGAATTGCACCTTGCAATGTGGAGATATTACTGTTTGTGCATTTACAATATTCATTGATTTTTGCCATTGAAAAACATGTTTTTCATATACCAGAAATGTTTGAAGCTACTGACTGAATGAAAGGAGCTGGCATCTCACTCTCTTTGAATCTTCTTTATCATGCTAGGATTAACAGGAAAAAGCAAAAAATTTCAGAATTGCACCTTGCAATGTGGAGATATTACTGTTTGTGCATTTACAATATTCATTGATTTTTGCCATTGAAAAACATGTTTTTCATATACCAGAAATGTTTGAAGCTACTGACTGAATGAAAGGAGCTGGCATCTCACTCTCTTTGAATCTTCTTTATCATGCTAGGATTAACAGGAAAAAGCAAAAAATTTCAGAATTGCACCTTGCAATGTGGAGATATTACTGTTTGTGCATTTACAATATTCATTGATTTTTGCCATTGAAAAACGTCCAGAAATGTTTGAAGCTACTGACTGAATGAAAGGAGCTGGCATCTCACTCTCTTTGAATCTTCTTTATCATGCTAGGATTAACAGGAAAAAGCTAAAAATTTCAGAATTGCACCGTGCAATGTGGAGATATTACTGTTTGTGCATTTACAATATTCATTGATTTTTGCCATTGAAAAACATGTTTTTCATATACCAGAAATGTTTGAAGCTACTGACTGAATGAAAGGAGCTGGCATCTCACTCTCTTTGAATCTTCTTTATCATGCTAGGATTAGCAGGAAAAAGCAAAAAATTTCAGAATTGCACCTTGCAATGTGGAGATATTACTGTTTGTGCATTTACAATATTCATTGATTTTTGCCATTGAAAAACATGTTTTTCATATACCAGAAATGTTTGAAGCTACTGACTGAATGAAAGGAGCTGGCATCTCACTCTCTTTGAATCTTCTTTATCATGCTAGGATTAACAGGAAAAAGCAAAAAATTTCAGAATTGCACCTTGCAATGTGGAGATATTACTGTTTGTGCATTTACAATATTCATTGATTTTTGCCATTGAAAAACATGTTTTTCATATACCAGAAATGTTTGAAGCTACTGACTGAATGAAAGGAGCTGGCATCTCACTCTCTTTGAATCTTCTTTATCATGCTAGGATTAACAGGAAAAAGCTAAAAATTTCAGAATTGCACCGTGCAATGTGGAGATATTACTGTTTGTGCATTTACAATATTCATTGATTTTTGCCATTGAAAAACATGTTTTTCATATACCAGAAATGTTTGAAGCTACTGACTGAATGAAAGGAGCTGGCATCTCACTCTCTTTGAATCTTCTTTATCATGCTAGGATTAGCAGGAAAAAGCAAAAAATTTCAGAATTGCACCTTGCAATGTGGAGATATTACTGTTTGTGCATTTACAATATTCATTGATTTTTGCCATTGAAAAACATGTTTTTCATATACCAGAAATGTTTGAAGCTACTGACTGAATGAAAGGAGCTGGCATCTCACTCTCTTTGAATCTTCTTTATCATGCTAGGATTAACAGGAAAAAGCTAAAAATTTCAGAATTGCACCGTGCAATGTGGAGATATTACTGTTTGTGCATTTACAATATTCATTGATTTTTGCCATTGAAAAACATGTTTTTCATATACCAGAAATGTTTGAAGCTACTGACTGAATGAAAGGAGCTGGCATCTCACTCTCTTTGAATCTTCTTTATCATGCTAGGATTAGCAGGAAAAAGCAAAAAATTTCAGAATTGCACCTTGCAATGTGGAGATATTACTGTTTGTGCATTTACAATATTCATTGATTTTTGCCATTGAAAAACATGTTTTTCATATACCAGAAATGTTTGAAGCTACTGACTGAATGAAAGGAGCTGGCATCTCACTCTCTTTGAATCTTCTTTATCATGCTAGGATTATCAGGAAAAAGCAAAAAATTTCAGAATTGCACCTTGCAATGTGGAGATATTACTGTTTGTGCATTTACAATATTCATTGATTTTTGCCATTGAAAAACATGTTTTTCATATACCAGAAATGTTTGAAGCTACTGACTGAATGAAAGGAGCTGGCATCTCACTCTCTTTGAATCTTCTTTATCATGCTAGGATTAACAGGAAAAAGCTAAAAATTTCAGAATTGCACCGTGCAATGTGGAGATATTACTGTTTGTGCATTTACAATATTCATTGATTTTTGCCATTGAAAAACATGTTTTTCATATACCAGAAATGTTTGAAGCTACTGACTGAATGAAAGGAGCTGGCATCTCACTCTCTTTGAATCTTCTTTATCATGCTAGGATTAGCAGGAAAAAGCAAAAAATTTCAGAATTGCACCTTGCAATGTGGAGATATTACTGTTTGTGCATTTACAATATTCATTGATTTTTGCCATTGAAAAACATGTTTTTCATATACCAGAAATGTTTGAAGCTACTGACTGAATGAAAGGAGCTGGCATCTCACTCTCTTTGAATCTTCTTTATCATGCTAGGATTAGCAGGAAAAAGCAAAAAATTTCAGAATTGCACCTTGCAATGTGGAGATAATACTGTTTGTGCATTTACAATATTCATTAATTTTTGCCATTGAAAAACGTCCAGAAATGTTTGAAGCTACTGACTGAATGAAAGGAGCTGGCATCTCACTCTCTTTGAATCTTCTTTATCATGCTAGGATTAACAGGAAAAAGCTAAAAATTTCAGAATTGCACCGTGCAATGTGGAGATATTACTGTTTGTGCATTTACAATATTCATTGATTTTTGCCATTGAAAAACATGTTTTTCATATACCAGAAATGTTTGAAGCTACTGACTGAATGAAAGGAGCTGGCATCTCACTCTCTTTGAATCTTCTTTATCATGCTAGGATTAACAGGAAAAAGCTAAAAATTTCAGAATTGCACCGTGCAATGTGGAGATATTACTGTTTGTGCATTTACAATATTCATTGATTTTTGCCATTGAAAAACATGTTTTTCATATACCAGAAATGTTTGAAGCTACTGACTGAATGAAAGGAGCTGGCATCTCACTCTCTTTGAATCTTCTTTATCATGCTAGGATTAGCAGGAAAAAGCAAAAAATTTCAGAATTGCACCTTGCAATGTGGAGATATTACTGTTTGTGCATTTACAATATTCATTGATTTTTGCCATTGAAAAACATGTTTTTCATATACCAGAAATGTTTGAAGCTACTGACTGAATGAAAGGAGCTGGCATCTCACTCTCTTTGAATCTTCTTTATCATGCTAGGATTAACAGGAAAAAGCTAAAAATTTCAGAATTGCACCGTGCAATGTGGAGATATTACTGTTTGTGCATTTACAATATTCATTGATTTTTGCCATTGAAAAACATGTTTTTCATATACCAGAAATGTTTGAAGCTACTGACTGAATGAAAGGAGCTGGCATCTCACTCTCTTTGAATCTTCTTTATCATGCTAGGATTAGCAGGAAAAAGCAAAAAATTTCAGAATTGCACCTTGCAATGTGGAGATATTACTGTTTGTGCATTTACAATATTCATTGATTTTTGCCATTGAAAAACATGTTTTTCATATACCAGAAATGTTTGAAGCTACTGACTGAATGAAAAGAGCTGGCATCTCACTCTCTTTGAATCTTCTTTATCATGCTAGGATTAACAGGAAAAAGCAAAAAATTTCAGAATTGCACCTTGCAATGTGGAGATATTACTGTTTGTGCATTTACAATATTCATTGATTTTTGCCATTGAAAAACATGTTTTTCATATACCAGAAATGTTTGAAGCTACTGACTGAATGAAAGGAGCTGGCATCTCACTCTCTTTGAATCTTCTTTATCATGCTAGGATTAACAGGAAAAAGCTAAAAATTTCAGAATTGCACCGTGCAATGTGGAGATATTACTGTTTGTGCATTTACAATATTCATTGATTTTTGCCATTGAAAAACATGTTTTTCATATACCAGAAATGTTTGAAGCTACTGACTGAATGAAAGGAGCTGGCATCTCACTCTCTTTGAATCTTCTTTATCATGCTAGGATTAGCAGGAAAAAGCAAAAAATTTCAGAATTGCACCTTGCAATGTGGAGATATTACTGTTTGTGCATTTACAATATTCATTGATTTTTGCCATTGAAAAACATGTTTTTCATATACCAGAAATGTTTGAAGCTACTGACTGAATGAAAGGAGCTGGCATCTCACTCTCTTTGAATCTTCTTTATCATGCTAGGATTAGCAGGAAAAAGCAAAAAATTTCAGAATTTCACCTTGCAATGTGGAGATATTACTGTTTGTGCATTTACAATATTCATTAATTTTTGCCATTGAAAAACGTCCAGAAATGTTTGAAGCTACTGACTGAATGAAAGGAGCTGGCATCTCACTCTCTTTGAATCTTCTTTATCATGCTAGGATTAACAGGAAAAAGCTAAAAATTTCAGAATTGCACCGTGCAATGTGGAGATATTACTGTTTGTGCATTTACAATATTCATTGATTTTTGCCATTGAAAAACATGTTTTTCATATACCAGAAATGTTTGAAGCTACTGACTGAATGAAAGGAGCTGGCATCTCACTCTCTTTGAATCTTCTTTATCATGCTAGGATTAGCAGGAAAAAGCAAAAAATTTCAGAATTGCACCTTGCAATGTGGAGATATTACTGTTTGTGCATTTACAATATTCATTGATTTTTGCCATTGAAAAACATGTTTTTCATATACCAGAAATGTTTGAAGCTACTGACTGAATGAAAGGAGCTGGCATCTCACTCTCTTTGAATCTTCTTTATCATGCTAGGATTAGCAGGAAAAAGCAAAAAATTTCAGAATTGCACCTTGCAATGTGGAGTTATTACTGTTTGTGCATTTACAATATTCATTGATTTTTGCCATTGAAAAACGTCCAGAAATGTTTGAAGCTACTGACTGAATGAAAGGAGCTGGCATCTCACTCTCTTTGAATCTTCTTTATCATGCTAGGATTAGCAGGAAAAAGCAAAAAATTTCAGAATTGCACCTTGCAATGTTGAGATATTACTGTTTGTGCATTTACAATATTCATTGATTTTTGCCATTGAAAAACATGTTTTTCATATACCAGAAATGTTTGAAGCTACTGACTGAATGAAAGGAGCTGGCATCTCACTCTCTTTGAATCTTCTTTATCATGCTAGGATTAACAGGAAAAAGCAAAAAATTTCAGAATTGCACCTTGCAATGTGGAGATATTACTGTTTGTGCATTTACAATATTCATTGATTTTTGCCATTGAAAAACGTCCAGAAATGTTTGAAGCTACTGACTGAATGAAAGGAGCTGGCATCTCACTCTCTTTGAATCTTCTTTATCATGCTAGGATTAACAAAAAAAAGCTAAAAATTTCAGAATTGCACCGTGCAATGTGGAGATATTACTGTTTGTGCATTTACAATATTCATTGATTTTTGCCATTGAAAAACATGTTTTTCATATACCAGAAATGTTTGAAGCTACTGACTGAATGAAAGGAGCTGGCATCTCACTCTCTTTGAATCTTCTTTATCATGCTAGGATTAGCAGGAAAAAGCAAAAAATTTCAGAATTGCACCTTGCAATGTGGAGATATTACTGTTTGTGCATTTACAATATTCATTGATTTTTGCCATTGAAAAACATGTTTTTCATATACCAGAAATGTTTGAAGCTACTGACTGAATGAAAGGAGCTGGCATCTCACTCTCTTTGAATCTTCTTTATCATGCTAGGATTAACAGGAAAAAGCAAAAAATTTCAGAATTGCACCTTGCAATGTGGAGATATTACTGTTTGTGCATTTACAATATTCATTGATTTTTGCCATTGAAAAACATGTTTTTCATATACCAGAAATGTTTGAAGCTACTGACTGAATGAAAGGAGCTGGCATCTCACTCTCTTTGAATCTTCTTTATCATGCTAGGATTAACAGGAAAAAGCTAAAAATATCAGAATTGCACCGTGCAATGTGGAGATAATACTGTTTGTGCATTTACAATATTCATTGATTTTTGCCATTGAAAAACATGTTTTTCATATACCAGAAATGTTTGAAGCTACTGACTGAATGAAAGGAGCTGGCATCTCACTCTCTTTGAATCTTCTTTATCATTCTAGGATTAGCAGGAAAAAGCAAAAAATTTCAGAATTGCAGCTTGCAATGTGGAGATATTACTGTTTGTGCATTTACAATATTCATTGATTTTTGCCATTGAAAAACATGTTTTTCATATACCAGAAATGTTTGAAGCTACTGACTGAATGAAAGGAGCTGGCATCTCACTCTCTTTGAATCTTCTTTATCATGCTAGGATTAACAGGAAAAAGCTAAAAATTTCAGAATTGCACCGTGCAATGTGGAGATATTACTGTTTGTGCATTTACAATATTCATTGATTTTTGCCATTGAAAAACATGTTTTTCATATACCAGAAATGTTTGAAGCTACTGACTGAATGAAAGGAGCTGGCATCTCACTCTCTTTGAATCTTCTTTATCATGCTAGGATTAGCAGGAAAAAGCAAAAAAATTCAGAATTGCACCTTGCAATGTGGAGTTATTACTGTTTGTGCATTTACAATATTCATTGATTTTTGCCATTGAAAAACGTCCAGAAATGTTTGAAGCTACTGACTGAATGAAAGGAGCTGGCATCTCACTCTCTTTGAATCTTCTTTATCATGCTAGGATTAGCAGGAAAAAGCAAAAAATTTCAGAATTGCACCTTGCAATGTGGAGATATTACTGTTTGTGCATTTACAATATTCATTGATTTTTGCCATTGAAAAACATGTTTTTCATATACCAGAAATGTTTGAAGCTACTGACTGAATGAAAGGAGCTGGCATCTCACTCTCTTTGAATCTTCTTTATCATGCTAGGATTAGCAGGAAAAAGCAAAAAATTTCAGAATTGCACCTTGCAATGTGGAGATATTACTGTTTGTGTATTTACAATATTCATTGATTTTTGCCATTGAAAAACATGTTTTTCATATACCAGAAATGTTTGAAGCTACTGACTGAATGAAAGGAGATGGCATCTCACTCTCTTTGAATCTTCTTTATCATGCTAGGATTAACAGGAAAAAGCAAAAAATTTCAGAATTGCACCTTGCAATGTGGAGATATTACTGTTTGTGCATTTACAATATTCATTGATTTTTGCCATTGAAAAACATGTTTTTCATATACCAGAAATGTTTGAAGCTACTGACTGAATGAAAGGAGCTGGCATCTCACTCTCTTTGAATCTTCTTTATCATGCTAGGATTAACAGGAAAAAGCAAAAAATTTCAGAATTGCACCTTGCAATGTGGAGATATTACTGTTTGTGCATTTACAATATTCATTGATTTTTGCCATTGAAAAACGTCCAGAAATGTTTGAAGCTACTGACTGAATGAAAGGAGCTGGCATCTCACTCTCTTTGAATCTTCTTTATCATGCTAGGATTAACAGGAAAAAGCTAAAAATTTCAGAATTGCACCGTGCAATGTGGAGATATTACTGTTTGTGCATTTACAATATTCATTGATTTTTGCCATTGAAAAACATGTTTTTCATATACCAGAAATGTTTGAAGCTACTGACTGAATGAAAGGAGCTGGCATCTCACTCTCTTTGAATCTTCTTTATCATGCTAGGATTAGCAGGAAAAAGCAAAAAATTTCAGAATTGCACCTTGCAATGTGGAGATATTACTGTTTGTGCATTTACAATATTCATTGATTTTTGCCATTGAAAAACATGTTTTTCATATACCAGAAATGTTTGAAGCTACTGACTGAATGAAAGGAGCTGGCATCTCACTCTCTTTGAATCTTCTTTATCATGCTAGGATTAACAGGAAAAAGGAAAAATTTCAGAATTGCACCTTGCAATGTGGAGATATTACTGTTTGTGCATTTACAATATTCATTGATTTTTGCCATTGAAAAACATGTTTTTCATATACCAGAAATGTTTGAAGCTACTGACTGAATGAAAGGAGCTGGCATCTCACTCTCTTTGAATCTTCTTTATCATGCTAGGATTAACAGGAAAAAGCTAAAAATTTCAGAATTGCACCGTGCAATGTGGAGATATTACTGTTTGTGCATTTACAATATTCATTGATTTTTGCCATTGAAAAACATGTTTTTCATATACCAGAAATGTTTGAAGCTACTGACTGAATGAAAGGAGCTGGCATCTCACTCTCTTTGAATCTTCTTTATCATTCTAGGATTAGCAGGAAAAAGCAAAAAATTTCAGAATTGCACCTTGCAATGTGGAGATATTACTGTTTGTGCATTTACAATATTCATTGATTTTTGCCATTGAAAAACATGTTTTTCATATACCAGAAATGTTTGAAGCTACTGACTGAATGAAAGGAGCTGGCATCTCACTCTCTTTGAATCTTCTTTATCATGCTAGGATTAACAGGAAAAAGCTAAAAATTTCAGAATTGCACCGTGCAATGTGGAGATATTACTGTTTGTGCATTTACAATATTCATTGATTTTTGCCATTGAAAAACATGTTTTTCATATACCAGAAATGTTTGAAGCTACTGACTGAATGAAAGGAGCTGGCATCTCACTCTCTTTGAATCTTCTTTATCATGCTAGGATTAGCAGGAAAAAGCAAAAAATTTCAGAATTGCACCTTGCAATGTGGAGTTATTACTGTTTGTGCATTTACAATATTCATTGATTTTTGCCATTGAAAAACGTCCAGAAATGTTTGAAGCTACTGACTGAATGAAAGGAGCTGGCATCTCACTCTCTTTGAATCTTCTTTATCATGCTAGGATTAGCAGGAAAAAGCAAAAAATTTCAGAATTGCACCTTGCAATGTGGAGATATTACTGTTTGTGCATTTACAATATTCATTGATTTTTGCCATTGAAAAACATGTTTTTCATATACCAGAAATGTTTGAAGCTACTGACTGAATGAAAGGAGCTGGCATCTCACTCTCTTTGAATCTTCTTTATCATGCTAGGATTAGCAGGAAAAAGCAAAAAATTTCAGAATTGCACCTTGCAATGTGGAGATATTACTGTTTGTGCATTTACAATATTCATTGATTTTTGCCATTGAAAAACATGTTTTTCATATACCAGAAATGTTTGAAGCTACTGACTGAATGAAAGGAGCTGGCATCTCACTCTCTTTGAATCTTCTTTATCATGCTAGGATTAGCAGGAAAAAGCAAACAATTTCAGAATTGCACCTTGCAATGTGGAGATATTACTGTTTGTGCATTTACAATATTCATTGATTTTTGCCATTGAAAAACATGTTTTTCATATACCAGAAATGTTTGAAGCTACTGACTGAATGAAAGGAGCTGGCATCTCACTCTCTTTGAATCTTCTTTATCATGCTAGGATTAACAGGAAAAAGCTAAAAATTTCAGAATTGCACCGTGCAATGTGGAGATATTACTGTTTGTGCATTTACAATATTCATTGATTTTTGCCATTGAAAAACATGTTTTTCATATACCAGAAATGTTTGAAGCTACTGACTGAATGAAAGGAGCTGGCATCTCACTCTCTTTGAATCTTCTTTATCATGCTAGGATTAACAGGAAAAAGCTAAAAATTTCAGAATTGCACCGTGCAATGTGGAGATATTACTGTTTGTGCATTTACAATATTCATTGATTTTTGCCATTGAAAAACATGTTTTTCATATACCAGAAATGTTTGAAGCTACTGACTGAATGAAAGGAGCTGGCATCTCACTCTCTTTGAATCTTCTTTATCATGCTAGGATTAGCAGGAAAAAGCAAAAAATTTCAGAATTTCACCTTGCAATGTGGAGATATTACTGTTTGTGCATTTACAATATTCATTGATTTTTGCCATTGAAAAACATGTTTTTCATATACCAGAAATGTTTGAAGCTACTGACTGAATGAAAGGAGCTGGCATCTCACTCTCTTTGAATCTTCTTTATCATGCTAGGATTAACAGGAAAAAGCAAAAAATTTCAGAATTGCACCTTGCAATGTGGAGATATTACTGTTTGTGCATTTACAATATTCATTGATTTTTGCCATTGAAAAACATGTTTTTCATATACCAGAAATGTTTGAAGCTACTGACTGAATGAAAGGAGCTGGCATCTCACTCTCTTTGAATCTTCTTTATCATGCTAGGATTAACAGGAAAAAGCTAAAAATTTCAGAATTGCACCGTGCAATGTGGAGATATTACTGTTTGTGCATTTACAATATTCATTGATTTTTGCCATTGAAAAACATGTTTTTCATATACCAGAAATGTTTGAAGCTACTGACTGAATGAAAGGAGCTGGCATCTCACTCTCTTTGAATCTTCTTTATCATTCTAGGATTAGCAGGAAAAAGCAAAAAATTTCAGAATTGCACCTTGCAATGTGGAGATATTACTGTTTGTGCATTTACAATATTCATTGATTTTTGCCATTGAAAAACATGTTTTTCATATACCAGAAATGTTTGAAGCTACTGACTGAATGAAAGGAGCTGGCATCTCACTCTCTTTGAATCTTCTTTATCATGCTAGGATTAACAGGAAAAAGCTAAAAATTTCAGAATTGCACCGTGCAATGTGGAGATATTACTGTTTGTGCATTTACAATATTCATTGATTTTTGCCATTGAAAAACATGTTTTTCATATACCAGAAATGTTTGAAGCTACTGACTGAATGAAAGGAGCTGGCATCTCACTCTCTTTGAATCTTCTTTATCATGCTAGGATTAGCAGGAAAAAGCAAAAAATTTCAGAATTGCACCTTGCAATGTGGAGTTATTACTGTTTGTGCATTTACAATATTCATTGATTTTTGCCATTGAAAAACGTCCAGAAATGTTTGAAGCTACTGACTGAATGAAAGGAGCTGGCATCTCACTCTCTTTGAATCTTCTTTATCATGCTAGGATTAGCAGGAAAAAGCAAAAAATTTCAGAATTGCACCTTGCAATGTGGAGATATTACTGTTTGTGCATTTACAATATTCATTGATTTTTGCCATTGAAAAACATGTTTTTCATATACCAGAAATGTTTGAAGCTACTGACTGAATGAAAGGAGCTGGCATCTCACTCTCTTTGAATCTTCTTTATCATGCTAGGATTAGCAGGAAAAAGCAAAAAATTTCAGAATTGCACCTTGCAATGTGGAGATATTACTGTTTGTGCATTTACAATATTCATTGATTTTTGCCATTGAAAAACATGTTTTTCATATACCAGAAATGTTTGAAGCTACTGACTGAATGAAAGGAGCTGGCATCTCACTCTCTTTGAATCTTCTTTATCATGCTAGGATTAACAGGAAAAAGCAAAAAATTTCAGAATTGCACCTTGCAATGTGGAGATATTACTGTTTGTGCATTTACAATATTCATTGATTTTTGCCATTGAAAAACATGTTTTTCATATACCAGAAATGTTTGAAGCTACTGACTGAATGAAAGGAGCTGGCATCTCACTCTCTTTGAATCTTCTTTATCATGCTAGGATTAGCAGGAAAAAGCAAAAAATTTCAGAATTGCACCTTGCAATGTGGAGATATTACTGTTTGTGCATTTACAATATTCATTAATTTTTGCCATTGAAAAACGTCCAGAAATGTTTGAAGCTACTGACTGAATGAAAGGAGCTGGCATCTCACTCTCTTTGAATCTTCTTTATCATGCTAGGATTAACAGGAAAAAGCTAAAAATTTCAGAATTGCACCGTGCAATGTGGAGATATTACTGTTTGTGCATTTACAATATTCATTGATTTTTGCCATTGAAAAACATGTTTTTCATATACCAGAAATGTTTGAAGCTACTGACTGAATGAAAGGAGCTGGCATCTTACTCTCTTTGAATCTTCTTTATCATGCTAGGATTAACAGGAAAAAGCAAAAAATTTCAGAATTGCACCTTGCAATGTGGAGATATTACTGTTTGTGCATTTACAATATTCATTGATTTTTGCCATTGAAAAACGTCCAGAAATGTTTGAAGCTACTGACTGAATGAAAGGAGCTGGCATCTCACTCTCTTTGAATCTTCTTTATCATGCTAGGATTAGCAGGAAAAAGCAAAAAATTTCAGAATTGCACCTTGCAATGTCGAGATATTACTGTTTGTGCATTTACAATATTCATTGATTTTTGCCATTGAAAAACATGTTTTTCATATACCAGAAATGTTTGAAGCTACTGACTGAATGAAAGGAGCTGGCATCTCACTCTCTTTGAATCTTCTTTATCATGCTAGGATTAGCAGGAAAAAGCAAAAAATTTCAGAATTGCACCTTGCAATGTGGAGATATTACTGTTTGTGCATTTACAATATTCATTGATTTTTGCCATTGAAAAACATGTTTTTCATATACCAGAAATGTTTGAAGCTACTGACTGAATGAAAGGAGCTGGCATCTCACTCTCTTTGAATCTTCTTTATCATGCTAGGATTAACAGGAAAAAGCAAAAAATTTCAGAATTGCACCTTGCAATGTGGAGATATTACTGTTTGTGCATTTACAATATTCATTGATTTTTGCCATTGAAAAACATGTTTTTCATATACCAGAAATGTTTGAAGCTACTGACTGAATGAAAGGAGCTGGCATCTCACTCTCTTTGAATCTTCTTTATCATTCTAGGATTAGCAGGAAAAAGCAAAAAATTTCAGAATTGCACCTTGCAATGTGGAGATATTACTGTTTGTGCATTTACAATATTCATTGATTTTTGCCATTGAAAAACATGTTTTTCATATACCAGAAATGTTTGAAGCTACTGACTGAATGAAAGGAGCTGGCATCTCACTCTCTTTGAATCTTCTTTATCATGCTAGGATTAACAGGAAAAAGCTAAAAATTTCAGAATTGCACCGTGCAATGTGGAGATATTACTGTTTGTGCATTTACAATATTCATTGATTTTTGCCATTGAAAAACATGTTTTTCATATACCAGAAATGTTTGAAGCTACTGACTGAATGAAAGGAGCTGGCATCTCACTCTCTTTGAATCTTCTTTATCATGCTAGGATTAGCAGGAAAAAGCAAAAAATTTCAGAATTGCACCTTGCAATGTGGAGTTATTACTGTTTGTGCATTTACAATATTCATTGATTTTTGCCATTGAAAAACGTCCAGAAATGTTTGAAGCTACTGACTGAATGAAAGGAGCTGGCATCTCACTCTCTTTGAATCTTCTTTATCATGCTAGGATTAGCAGGAAAAAGCAAAAAATTTCAGAATTGCACCTTGCAATGTGGAGATATTACTGTTTGTGCATTTACAATATTCATTGATTTTTGCCATTGAAAAACATGTTTTTCATATACCAGAAATGTTTGAAGCTACTGACTGAATGAAAGGAGCTGGCATCTCACTCTCTTTGAATCTTCTTTATCATGCTAGGATTAGCAGGAAAAAGCAAAAAATTTCAGAATTGCACCTTGCAATGTGGAGATATTACTGTTTGTGCATTTACAATATTCATTGATTTTTGCCATTGAAAAACATGTTTTTCATATACCAGAAATGTTTGAAGCTACTGACTGAATGAAAGGAGCTGGCATCTCACTCTCTTTGAATCTTCTTTATCATGCTAGGATTAACAGGAAAAAGCAAAAAATTTCAGAATTGCACCTTGCAATGTGGAGATATTACTGTTTGTGCATTTACAATATTCATTGATTTTTGCCATTGAAAAACATGTTTTTCATATACCAGAAATGTTTGAAGCTACTGACTGAATGAAAGGAGCTGGCATCTCACTCTCTTTGAATCTTCTTTATCATGCTAGGATTAGCAGGAAAAAGCAAAAAATTTCAGAATTGCACCTTGCAATGTGGAGATATTACTGTTTGTGCATTTACAATATTCATTAATTTTTGCCATTGAAAAACGTCCAGAAATGTTTGAAGCTACTGACTGAATGAAAGGAGCTGGCATCTCACTCTCTTTGAATCTTCTTTATCATGCTAGGATTAACAGGAAAAAGCTAAAAATTTCAGAATTGCACCGTGCAATGTGGAGATATTACTGTTTGTGCATTTACAATATTCATTGATTTTTGCCATTGAAAAACATGTTTTTCATATACCAGAAATGTTTGAAGCTACTGACTGAATGAAAGGAGCTGGCATCTTACTCTCTTTGAATCTTCTTTATCATGCTAGGATTAACAGGAAAAAGCAAAAAATTTCAGAATTGCACCTTGCAATGTGGAGATATTACTGTTTGTGCATTTACAATATTCATTGATTTTTGCCATTGAAAAACGTCCAGAAATGTTTGAAGCTACTGACTGAATGAAAGGAGCTGGCATCTCACTCTCTTTGAATCTTCTTTATCATGCTAGGATTAGCAGGAAAAAGCAAAAAATTTCAGAATTGCACCTTGCAATGTCGAGATATTACTGTTTGTGCATTTACAATATTCATTGATTTTTGCCATTGAAAAACATGTTTTTCATATACCAGAAATGTTTGAAGCTACTGACTGAATGAAAGGAGCTGGCATCTCACTCTCTTTGAATCTTCTTTATCATGCTAGGATTAGCAGGAAAAAGCAAAAAATTTCAGAATTGCACCTTGCAATGTGGAGATATTACTGTTTGTGCATTTACAATATTCATTGATTTTTGCCATTGAAAAACATGTTTTTCATATACCAGAAATGTTTGAAGCTACTGACTGAATGAAAGGAGCTGGCATCTCACTCTCTTTGAATCTTCTTTATCATGCTAGGATTAACAGGAAAAAGCAAAAAATTTCAGAATTGCACCTTGCAATGTGGAGATATTACTGTTTGTGCATTTACAATATTCATTGATTTTTGCCATTGAAAAACATGTTTTTCATATACCAGAAATGTTTGAAGCTACTGACTGAATGAAAGGAGCTGGCATCTCACTCTCTTTGAATCTTCTTTATCATGCTAGGATTAACAGGAAAAAGCAAAAAATTTCAGAATTTCACCTTGCAATGTGGAGATATTACTGTTTGTGCATTTACAATATTCATTGATTTTTGCCATTGAAAAACATGTTTTTCATATACCAGAAATGTTTGAAGCTACTGACTGAATGAAAGGAGCTGGCATCTCACTCTCTTTGAATCTTCTTTATCATGCTAGGATTAACAGGAAAAAGCTAAAAATTTCAGAATTGCACCGTGCAATGTGGAGATATTACTGTTTGTGCATTTACAATATTCATTGATTTTTGCCATTGAAAAACATGTTTTTCATATACCAGAAATGTTTGAAGCTACTGACTGAATGAAAGGAGCTGGCATCTCACTCTCTTTGAATCTTCTTTATCATGCTAGGATTAGCAGGAAAAAGCAAAAAATTTCAGAATTGCACCTTGCAATGTGGAGATATTACTGTTTGTGCATTTACAATATTCATTGATTTTTGCCATTGAAAAACATGTTTTTCATATACCAGAAATGTTTGAAGCTACTGACTGAATGAAAGGAGCTGGCATCTCACTCTCTTTGAATCTTCTTTATCATGCTAGGATTAACAGGAAAAAGCTAAAAATTTCAGAATTGCACCGTGCAATGTGGAGATATTACTGTTTGTGCATTTACAATATTCATTGATTTTTGCCATTGAAAAACATGTTTTCATATACCAGAAATGTTTGAAGCTACTGACTGAATGAAAGGAGCTGGCATCTCACTCTCTTTGAATCTTCTTTATCATGCTAGGATTAGCAGGAAAAAGCAAAAAATTTCAGAATTGCACCTTGCAATGTGGAGATATTACTGTTTGTGCATTTACAATATTCATTGATTTTTGCCATTGAAAAACATGTTTTTCATATACCAGAAATGTTTGAAGCTACTGACTGAATGAAAGGAGCTGGCATCTCACTCTCTTTGAATCTTCTTTATCATGCTAGGATTAACAGGAAAAAGCAAAGAATTTCAGAATTGCACCTTGCAATGTGGAGATATTACTGTTTGTGCATTTACAATATTCATTGATTTTTGCCATTGAAAAACATGTTTTTCATATACCAGAAATGTTTGAAGCTACTGACTGAATGAAAGGAGCTGGCATCTCACTCTCTTTGAATCTTCTTTATCATGCTAGGATTAACAGGAAAAAGCTAAAAATTTCAGAATTGCACCGTGCAATGTGGAGATATTACTGTTTGTGCATTTACAATATTCATTGATTTTTGCCATTGAAAAACATGTTTTTCATATACCAGAAATGTTTGAAGCTACTGACTGAATGAAAGGAGCTGGCATCTCACTGTCTTTGAATCTTCTTTATCATGCTAGGATTAGCAGGAAAAAGCAAAAAATTTCAGAATTGCACCTTGCAATGTGGAGATATTACTGTTTGTGCATTTACAATATTCATTGATTTTTGCCATTGAAAAACATGTTTTTCATATACCAGAAATGTTTGAAGCTACTGACTGAATGAAAGGAGCTGGCATCTCACTCTCTTTGAATCTTCTTTATCATGCTAGGATTAGCAGGAAAAAGCAAAAAATTTCAGAATTGCACCTTGCAATGTGGAGATATTACTGTTTGTGCATTTACAATATTCATTAATTTTTGCCATTGAAAAACGTCCAAAAATGTTTGAAGCTACTGACTGAATGAAAGGAGCTGGCATCTCACTCTCTTTGAATCTTCTTTATCATGCTAGGATTAACAGGAAAAAGCTAAAAATTTCAGAATTGCACCGTGCAATGTGGAGATATTACTGTTTGTGCATTTACAATATTCATTGATTTTTGCCATTGAAAAACATGTTTTTCATATACCAGAAATGTTTGAAGCTACTGACTGAATGAAAGGAGCTGGCATCTCACTCTCTTTGAATCTTCTTTATCATGCTAGGATTAACAGGAAAAAGCAAAAAATTTCAGAATTGCACCTTGCAATGTGGAGATATTACTGTTTGTGCATTTACAATATTCATTGATTTTTGCCATTGAAAAACATGTTTTTCATATACCAGAAATGTTTGAAGCTACTGACTGAATGAAAGGAGCTGGCATCTCACTCTCTTTGAATCTTCTTTATCATGCTAGGATTAACAGGAAAAAGCAAAAAATTTCAGAATTGCACCTTGCAATGTGGAGATATTACTGTTTGTGCATTTACAATATTCATTGATTTTTGCCATTGAAAAACGTCCAGAAATGTTTGAAGCTACTGACTGAATGAAAGGAGCTGGCATCTCACTCTCTTTGAATCTTCTTTATCATGCTAGGATTAACAGGAAAAAGCAAAAAATTTCAGAATTGCACCTTGCAATGTGGAGATATTACTGTTTGTGCATTTACAATATTCATTGATTTTTGCCATTGAAAAACATGTTTTTCATATACCAGAAATGTTTGAAGCTACTGACTGAATGAAAGGAGCTGGCATCTCACTCTCTTTGAATCTTCTTTATCATGCTAGGATTAACAGGAAAAAGCTAAAAATTTCAGAATTGCACCGTGCAATGTGGAGATATTACTGTTTGTGCATTTACAATATTCATTGATTTTTGCCATTGAAAAACATGTTTTCATATACCAGAAATGTTTGAAGCTACTGACTGAATGAAAGGAGCTGGCATCTCACTCTCTTTGAATCTTCTTTATCATGCTAGGATTAGCAGGAAAAAGCAAAAAATTTCAGAATTGCACCTTGCAATGTGGAGATATTACTGTTTGTGCATTTACAATATTCATTGATTTTTGCCATTGAAAAACATGTTTTTCATATACCAGAAATGTTTGAAGCTACTGACTGAATGAAAGGAGCTGGCATCTCACTCTCTTTGAATCTTCTTTATCATGCTAGGATTAACAGGAAAAAGCAAAGAATTTCAGAATTGCACCTTGCAATGTGGAGATATTACTGTTTGTGCATTTACAATATTCATTGATTTTTGCCATTGAAAAACATGTTTTTCATATACCAGAAATGTTTGAAGCTACTGACTGAATGAAAGGAGCTGGCATCTCACTCTCTTTGAATCTTCTTTATCATGCTAGGATTAACAGGAAAAAGCTAAAAATTTCAGAATTGCACCGTGCAATGTGGAGATATTACTGTTTGTGCATTTACAATATTCATTGATTTTTGCCATTGAAAAACATGTTTTTCATATACCAGAAATGTTTGAAGCTACTGACTGAATGAAAGGAGCTGGCATCTCACTGTCTTTGAATCTTCTTTATCATGCTAGGATTAGCAGGAAAAAGCAAAAAATTTCAGAATTGCACCTTGCAATGTGGAGATATTACTGTTTGTGCATTTACAATATTCATTGATTTTTGCCATTGAAAAACATGTTTTTCATATACCAGAAATGTTTGAAGCTACTGACTGAATGAAAGGAGCTGGCATCTCACTCTCTTTGAATCTTCTTTATCATGCTAGGATTAGCAGGAAAAAGCAAAAAATTTCAGAATTGCACCTTGCAATGTGGAGATATTACTGTTTGTGCATTTACAATATTCATTAATTTTTGCCATTGAAAAACGTCCAAAAATGTTTGAAGCTACTGACTGAATGAAAGGAGCTGGCATCTCACTCTCTTTGAATCTTCTTTATCATGCTAGGATTAACAGGAAAAAGCTAAAAATTTCAGAATTGCACCGTGCAATGTGGAGATATTACTGTTTGTGCATTTACAATATTCATTGATTTTTGCCATTGAAAAACATGTTTTTCATATACCAGAAATGTTTGAAGCTACTGACTGAATGAAAGGAGCTGGCATCTCACTCTCTTTGAATCTTCTTTATCATGCTAGGATTAACAGGAAAAAGCAAAAAATTTCAGAATTGCACCTTGCAATGTGGAGATATTACTGTTTGTGCATTTACAATATTCATTGATTTTTGCCATTGAAAAACATGTTTTTCATATACCAGAAATGTTTGAAGCTACTGACTGAATGAAAGGAGCTGGCATCTCACTCTCTTTGAATCTTCTTTATCATGCTAGGATTAACAGGAAAAAGCAAAAAATTTCAGAATTGCACCTTGCAATGTGGAGATATTACTGTTTGTGCATTTACAATATTCATTGATTTTTGCCATTGAAAAACGTCCAGAAATGTTTGAAGCTACTGACTGAATGAAAGGAGCTGGCATCTCACTCTCTTTGAATCTTCTTTATCATGCTAGGATTAACAGGAAAAAGCAAAAAATTTCAGAATTGCACCTTGCAATGTGGAGATATTACTGTTTGTGCATTTACAATATTCATTGATTTTTGCCATTGAAAAACATGTTTTTCATATACCAGAAATGTTTGAAGCTACTGACTGAATGAAAGGAGCTGGCATCTCACTCTCTTTGAATCTTCTTTATCATGCTAGGATTAACAGGAAAAAGCTAAAAATTTCAGAATTGCACCGTGCAATGTGGAGATATTACTGTTTGTGCATTTACAATATTCATTGATTTTTGCCATTGAAAAACATGTTTTTCATATACCAGAAATGTTTGAAGCTACTGACTGAATGAAAGGAGCTGGCATCTCACTCTCTTTGAATCTTCTTTATCATGCTAGGATTAGCAGGAAAAAGCAAAAAATTTCAGAATTGCACCTTGCAATGTGGAGATATTACTGTTTGTGCATTTACAATATTCATTGATTTTTGCCATTGAAAAACATGTTTTTCATATACCAGAAATGTTTGAAGCTACTGACTGAATGAAAGGAGCTGGCATCTCACTCTCTTTGAATCTTCTTTATCATGCTAGGATTAGCAGGAAAAAGCAAAAAATTTCAGAATTGCACCTTGCAATGTGGAGATATTACTGTTTGTGCATTTACAATATTCATTAATTTTTGCCATTGAAAAACGTCCAGAAATGTTTGAAGCTACTGACTGAATGAAAGGAGCTGGCATCTCACTCTCTTTGAATCTTCTTTATCATGCTAGGATTAACAGGAAAAAGCTAAAAATTTCAGAATTGCACCGTGCAATGTGGAGATATTACTGTTTGTGCATTTACAATATTCATTGATTTTTGCCATTGAAAAACATGTTTTTCATATACCAGAAATGTTTGAAGCTACTGACTGAATGAAAGGAGCTGGCATCTCACTCTCTTTGAATCTTCTTTATCATGCTAGGATTAACAGGAAAAAGCTAAAAATTTCAGAATTGCACCGTGCAATGTGGAGATATTACTGTTTGTGCATTTACAATATTCATTGATTTTTGCCATTGAAAAACATGTTTTCATATACCAGAAATGTTTGAAGCTACTGACTGAATGAAAGGAGCTGGCATCTCACTCTCTTTGAATCTTCTTTATCATGCTAGGATTAGCAGGAAAAAGCAAAAAATTTCAGAATTGCACCTTGCAATGTGGAGATATTACTGTTTGTGCATTTACAATATTCATTGATTTTTGCCATTGAAAAACATGTTTTTCATATACCAGAAATGTTTGAAGCTACTGACTGAATGAAAGGAGCTGGCATCTCACTCTCTTTGAATCTTCTTTATCATGCTAGGATTAACAGGAAAAAGCAAAGAATTTCAGAATTGCACCTTGCAATGTGGAGATATTACTGTTTGTGCATTTACAATATTCATTGATTTTTGCCATTGAAAAACATGTTTTTCATATACCAGAAATGTTTGAAGCTACTGACTGAATGAAAGGAGCTGGCATCTCACTCTCTTTGAATCTTCTTTATCATGCTAGGATTAACAGGAAAAAGCTAAAAATTTCAGAATTGCACCGTGCAATGTGGAGATATTACTGTTTGTGCATTTACAATATTCATTGATTTTTGCCATTGAAAAACATGTTTTTCATATACCAGAAATGTTTGAAGCTACTGACTGAATGAAAGGAGCTGGCATCTCACTGTCTTTGAATCTTCTTTATCATGCTAGGATTAGCAGGAAAAAGCAAAAAATTTCAGAATTGCACCTTGCAATGTGGAGATATTACTGTTTGTGCATTTACAATATTCATTGATTTTTGCCATTGAAAAACATGTTTTTCATATACCAGAAATGTTTGAAGCTACTGACTGAATGAAAGGAGCTGGCATCTCACTCTCTTTGAATCTTCTTTATCATGCTAGGATTAGCAGGAAAAAGCAAAAAATTTCAGAATTGCACCTTGCAATGTGGAGATATTACTGTTTGTGCATTTACAATATTCATTAATTTTTGCCATTGAAAAACGTCCAAAAATGTTTGAAGCTACTGACTGAATGAAAGGAGCTGGCATCTCACTCTCTTTGAATCTTCTTTATCATGCTAGGATTAACAGGAAAAAGCTAAAAATTTCAGAATTGCACCGTGCAATGTGGAGATATTACTGTTTGTGCATTTACAATATTCATTGATTTTTGCCATTGAAAAACATGTTTTTCATATACCAGAAATGTTTGAAGCTACTGACTGAATGAAAGGAGCTGGCATCTCACTCTCTTTGAATCTTCTTTATCATGCTAGGATTAACAGGAAAAAGCAAAAAATTTCAGAATTGCACCTTGCAATGTGGAGATATTACTGTTTGTGCATTTACAATATTCATTGATTTTTGCCATTGAAAAACATGTTTTTCATATACCAGAAATGTTTGAAGCTACTGACTGAATGAAAGGAGCTGGCATCTCACTCTCTTTGAATCTTCTTTATCATGCTAGGATTAACAGGAAAAAGCAAAAAATTTCAGAATTGCACCTTGCAATGTGGAGATATTACTGTTTGTGCATTTACAATATTCATTGATTTTTGCCATTGAAAAACGTCCAGAAATGTTTGAAGCTACTGACTGAATGAAAGGAGCTGGCATCTCACTCTCTTTGAATCTTCTTTATCATGCTAGGATTAACAGGAAAAAGCAAAAAATTTCAGAATTGCACCTTGCAATGTGGAGATATTACTGTTTGTGCATTTACAATATTCATTGATTTTTGCCATTGAAAAACATGTTTTTCATATACCAGAAATGTTTGAAGCTACTGACTGAATGAAAGGAGCTGGCATCTCACTCTCTTTGAATCTTCTTTATCATGCTAGGATTAACAGGAAAAAGCTAAAAATTTCAGAATTGCACCGTGCAATGTGGAGATATTACTGTTTGTGCATTTACAATATTCATTGATTTTTGCCATTGAAAAACATGTTTTTCATATACCAGAAATGTTTGAAGCTACTGACTGAATGAAAGGAGCTGGCATCTCACTCTCTTTGAATCTTCTTTATCATGCTAGGATTAGCAGGAAAAAGCAAAAAATTTCAGAATTGCACCTTGCAATGTGGAGATATTACTGTTTGTGCATTTACAATATTCATTGATTTTTGCCATTGAAAAACATGTTTTTCATATACCAGAAATGTTTGAAGCTACTGACTGAATGAAAGGAGCTGGCATCTCACTCTCTTTGAATCTTCTTTATCATGCTAGGATTAGCAGGAAAAAGCAAAAAATTTCAGAATTGCACCTTGCAATGTGGAGATATTACTGTTTGTGCATTTACAATATTCATTAATTTTTGCCATTGAAAAACGTCCAGAAATGTTTGAAGCTACTGACTGAATGAAAGGAGCTGGCATCTCACTCTCTTTGAATCTTCTTTATCATGCTAGGATTAACAGGAAAAAGCTAAAAATTTCAGAATTGCACCGTGCAATGTGGAGATATTACTGTTTGTGCATTTACAATATTCATTGATTTTTGCCATTGAAAAACATGTTTTTCATATACCAGAAATGTTTGAAGCTACTGACTGAATGAAAGGAGCTGGCATCTCACTCTCTTTGAATCTTCTTTATCATGCTAGGATTAACAGGAAAAAGCAAAAAATTTCAGAATTGCACCTTGCAATGTGGAGATATTACTGTTTGTGCATTTACAATATTCATTGATTTTTGCCATTGAAAAACATGTTTTTCATATACCAGAAATGTTTGAAGCTACTGACTGAATGAAAGGAGCTGGCATCTCACTCTCTTTGAATCTTCTTTATCATGCTAGGATTAACAGGAAAAAGCTAAAAATTTCAGAATTGCACCGTGCAATGTGGAGATATTACTGTTTGTGCATTTACAATATTCATTGATTTTTGCCATTGAAAAACATGTTTTTCATATACCAGAAATGTTTGAAGCTACTGACTGAATGAAAGGAGCTGGCATCTCACTCTCTTTGAATCTTCTTTATCATGCTAGGATTAGCAGGAAAAAGCAAAAAATTTCAGAATTGCACCTTGCAATGTGGAGATATTACTGTTTGTGCATTTACAATATTCATTGATTTTTGCCATTGAAAAACATGTTTTTCATATACCAGAAATGTTTGAAGCTACTGACTGAATGAAAGGAGCTGGCATCTCACTCTCTTTGAATCTTCTTTATCATGCTAGGATTAACAGGAAAAAGCAAAAAATTTCAGAATTGCACCGTGCAATGTGGAGATATTACTGTTTGTGCATTTACAATATTCATTGATTTTTGCCATTGAAAAACATGTTTTTCATATACCAGAAATGTTTGAAGCTACTGACTGAATGAAAGGAGCTGGCATCTCACTCTCTTTGAATCTTCTTTATCATGCTAGGATTAACAGGAAAAAGCTAAAAATTTCAGAATTGCACCGTGCAATGTGGAGATATTACTGTTTGTGCATTTACAATATTCATTGATTTTTGCCATTGAAAAACATGTTTTTCATATACCAGAAATGTTTGAAGCTACTGACTGAATGAAAGGAGCTGGCATCTCACTCTCTTTGAATCTTCTTTATCATGCTAGGATTAGCAGGAAAAAGCAAAAAATTTCAGAATTGCACCTTGCAATGTGGAGATATTACTGTTTGTGCATTTACAATATTCATTGATTTTTGCCATTGAAAAACATGTTTTTCATATACCAGAAATGTTTGAAGCTACTGACTGAATGAAAGGAGCTGGCATCTCACTCTCTTTGAATCTTCTTTATCATGCTAGGATTAGCAGGAAAAAGCAAAAAATTTCAGAATTGCACCTTGCAATGTGGAGATATTACTGTTTGTGCATTTACAATATTCATTAATTTTTGCCATTGAAAAACGTCCAGAAATGTTTGAAGCTACTGACTGAATGAAAGGAGCTGGCATCTCACTCTCTTTGAATCTTCTTTATCATGCTAGGATTAACAGGAAAAAGCTAAAAATTTCAGAATTGCACCGTGCAATGTGGAGATATTACTGTTTGTGCATTTACAATATTCATTGATTTTTGCCATTGAAAAACATGTTTTTCATATACCAGAAATGTTTGAAGCTACTGACTGAATGAAAGGAGCTGGCATCTCACTCTCTTTGAATCTTCTTTATCATGCTAGGATTAGCAGGAAAAAGCAAACAATTTCAGAATTGCACCTTGCAATGTGGAGATATTACTGTTTGTGCATTTACAATATTCATTGATTTTTGCCATTGAAAAACATGTTTTTCATATACCAGAAATGTTTGAAGCTACTGACTGAATGAAAGGAGCTGGCATCTCACTCTCTTTGAATCTTCTTTATCATGCTAGGATTAACAGGAAAGTTAAAAATTTCAGAATTGCACCGTGCAATGTGGAGATATTACTGTTTGTGCATTTACAATATTCATTGATTTTTGCCATTGAAAAACATGTTTTTCATATACCAGAAATGTTTGAAGCTACTGACTGAATGAAAGGAGCTGGCATCTCACTCTCTTTGAATCTTCTTTATCATGCTAGGATTAGCAGGAAAAAGCAAAAAATTTCAGAATTGCACCTTGCAATGTGGAGATATTACTGTTTGTGCATTTACAATATTCATTGATTTTTGCCATTGAAAAACATGTTTTTCATATACCAGAAATGTTTGAAGCTACTGACTGAATGAAAGGAGCTGGCATCTCACTCTCTTTGAATCTTCTTTATCATGCTAGGATTAACAGGAAAAAGCAAAAAATTTCAGAATTGCACCTTGCAATGTGGAGATATTACTGTTTGTGCATTTACAATATTCATTGATTTTTGCCATTGAAAAACGTCCAGAAATGTTTGAAGCTACTGACTGAATGAAAGGAGCTGGCATCTCACTCTCTTTGAATCTTCTTTATCATGCTAGGATTAACAGGAAAAAGCTAAAAATTTCAGAATTGCACCGTGCAATGTGGAGATATTACTGTTTGTGCATTTACAATATTCATTGATTTTTGCCATTGAAAAACATGTTTTTCATATACCAGAAATGTTTGAAGCTACTGACTGAATGAAAGGAGCTGGCATCTCACTCTCTTTGAATCTTCTTTATCATGCTAGGATTAGCAGGAAAAAGCAAACAATTTCAGAATTGCACCTTGCAATGTGGAGATATTACTGTTTGTGCATTTACAATATTCATTGATTTTTGCCATTGAAAAACATGTTTTTCATATACCAGAAATGTTTGAAGCTACTGACTGAATGAAAGGAGCTGGCATCTCACTCTCTTTGAATCTTCTTTATCATGCTAGGATTAACAGGAAAGTTAAAAATTTCAGAATTGCACCGTGCAATGTGGAGATATTACTGTTTGTGCATTTACAATATTCATTGATTTTTGCCATTGAAAAACATGTTTTTCATATACCAGAAATGTTTGAAGCTACTGACTGAATGAAAGGAGCTGGCATCTCACTCTCTTTGAATCTTCTTTATCATGCTAGGATTAGCAGGAAAAAGCAAAAAATTTCAGAATTGCACCTTGCAATGTGGAGATATTACTGTTTGTGCATTTACAATATTCATTGATTTTTGCCATTGAAAAACATGTTTTTCATATACCAGAAATGTTTGAAGCTACTGACTGAATGAAAGGAGCTGGCATCTCACTCTCTTTGAATCTTCTTTATCATGCTAGGATTAACAGGAAAAAGCAAAAAATTTCAGAATTGCACCTTGCAATGTGGAGATATTACTGTTTGTGCATTTACAATATTCATTGATTTTTGCCATTGAAAAACGTCCAGAAATGTTTGAAGCTACTGACTGAATGAAAGGAGCTGGCATCTCACTCTCTTTGAATCTTCTTTATCATGCTAGGATTAACAGGAAAAAGCTAAAAATTTCAGAATTGCACCGTGCAATGTGGAGATATTACTGTTTGTGCATTTACAATATTCATTGATTTTTGCCATTGAAAAACATGTTTTTCATATACCAGAAATGTTTGAAGCTACTGACTGAATGAAAGGAGCTGGCATCTCACTCTCTTTGAATCTTCTTTATCATGCTAGGATTAGCAGGAAAAAGCAAAAAATTTCAGAATTGCACCTTGCAATGTGGAGATATTACTGTTTGTGCATTTACAATATTCATTGATTTTTGCCATTGAAAAACATGTTTTTCATATACCAGAAATGTTTGAAGCTACTGACTGAATGAAAGGAGCTGGCATCTCACTCTCTTTGAATCTTCTTTATCATGCTAGGATTAGCAGGAAAAAGCAAAAAATTTCAGAATTGCACCTTGCAATGTGGAGATATTACTGTTTGTGCATTTACAATATTCATTGATTTTTGCCATTGAAAAACATGTTTTTCATATACCAGAAATGTTTGAAGCTACTGACTGAATGAATGGAGCTGGCATCTCACTCTCTTTGAATCTTCTTTATCATGCTAGGATTAACAGGAAAAAGCAAAAAATTTCAGAATTGCACCTTGCAATGTGGAGATATTACTGTTTGTGCATTTACAATATTCATTGATTTTTGCCATTGAAAAACATGTTTTTCATATACCAGAAATGTTTGAAGCTACTGACTGAATGAAAGGAGCTGGCATCTCACTCTCTTTGAATCTTCTTTATCATGCTAGGATTAACAGGAAAAAGCAAAAAAATTCAGAATTGCACCTTGCAATGTGGAGATATTACTGTTTGTGCATTTACAATATTCATTGATTTTTGCCATTGAAAAACGTCCAGAAATGTTTGAAGCTACTGACTGAATGAAAGGAGCTGGCATCTCACTCTCTTTGAATCTTCTTTATCATGCTAGGATTAACAGGAAAAAGCTAAAAATTTCAGAATTGCACCGTGCAATGTGGAGATATTACTGTTTGTGCATTTACAATATTCATTGATTTTTGCCATTGAAAAACATGTTTTTCATATACCAGAAATGTTTGAAGCTACTGACTGAATGAAAGGAGCTGGCATCTCACTCTCTTTGAATCTTCTTTATCATGCTAGGATTAGCAGGAAAAAGCAAAAAATTTCAGAATTGCACCTTGCAATGTGGAGATATTACTGTTTGTGCATTTACAATATTCATTGATTTTTGCCATTGAAAAACATGTTTTTCATATACCAGAAATGTTTGAAGCTACTGACTGAATGAAAGGAGCTGGCATCTCACTCTCTTTGAATCTTCTTTATCATGCTAGGATTAACAGGAAAAAGCAAAAAATTTCAGAATTGCACCTTGCAATGTGGAGATATTACTGTTTGTGCATTTACAATATTCATTGATTTTTGCCATTGAAAAACATGTTTTTCATATACCAGAAATGTTTGAAGCTACTGACTGAATGAAAGGAGCTGGCATCTCACTCTCTTTGAATCTTCTTTATCATGCTAGGATTAACAGGAAAAAGCTAAAAATTTCAGAATTGCACCGTGCAATGTGGAGATATTACTGTTTGTGCATTTACAATATTCATTGATTTTTGCCATTGAAAAACATGTTTTTCATATACCAGAAATGTTTGAAGCTACTGACTGAATGAAAGGAGCTGGCATCTCACTCTCTTTGAATCTTCTTTATCATGCTAGGATTAACAGGAAAAAGCTAAAAATTTCAGAATTGCACCGTGCAATGTGGAGATATTACTGTTTGTGCATTTACAATATTCATTGATTTTTGCCATTGAAAAACATGTTTTTCATATACCAGAAATGTTTGAAGCTACTGACTGAATGAAAGGAGCTGGCATCTCACTCTCTTTGAATCTTCTTTATCATGCTAGGATTAGCAGGAAAAAGCAAAAAATTTCAGAATTGCACCTTGCAATGTGGAGATATTACTCTTTGTGCATTTACAATATTCATTGATTTTTGCCATTGAAAAACATGTTTTTCATATACCAGAAATGTTTGAAGCTACTGACTGAATGAAAGGAGCTGGCATCTCACTCTCTTTGAATCTTCTTTATCATGCTAGGATTAACAGGAAAAAGCTAAAAATTTCAGAATTGCACCGTGCAATGTGGAGATATTACTGTTTGTGCATTTACAATATTCATTGATTTTTGCCATTGAAAAACATGTTTTTCATATACCAGAAATGTTTGAAGCTACTGACTGAATGAAAGGAGCTGGCATCTCACTCTCTTTGAATCTTCTTTATCATGCTAGGATTAGCAGGAAAAAGCAAAAAATTTCAGAATTGCACCTTGCAATGTGGAGATATTACTGTTTGTGCATTTACAATATTCATTGATTTTTGCCATTGAAAAACATATTTTTCATATACCAGAAATGTTTGAAGCTACTGACTGAATGAAAGGAGCTGGCATCTCACTCTCTTTGAATCTTCTTTATCATGCTAGGATTAACAGGAAAAAGCAAAAAATTTCAGAATTGCACCTTGCAATGTGGAGATATTACTGTTTGTGCATTTACAATATTCATTGATTTTTGCCATTGAAAAACATGTTTTTCATATACCAGAAATGTTTGAAGCTACTGACTGAATGAAAGGAGCTGGCATCTCACTCTCTTTGAATCTTCTTTATCATGCTAGGATTAACAGGAAAAAGCTAAAAATTTCAGAATTGCACCGTGCAATGTGGAGATATTACTGTTTGTGCATTTACAATATTCATTGATTTTTGCCATTGAAAAACATGTTTTTCATATACCAGAAATGTTTGAAGCTACTGACTGAATGAAAGGAGCTGGCATCTCACTCTCTTTGAATCTTCTTTATCATGCTAGGATTAGCAGGAAAAAGCAAAAAATTTCAGAATTGCACCTTGCAATGTGGAGATATTACTGTTTGTGCATTTACAATATCATTGATTTTTGCCATTGAAAAACATGTTTTTCATATACCAGAAATGTTTGAAGCTACTGACTGAATGAAAGGAGCTGGCATCTCACTCTCTTTGAATCTTCTTTATCATGCTAGGATTAGCAGGAAAAAGCAAAAAATTTCAGAATTGCACCTTGCAATGTGGAGATATTACTGTTTGTGCATTTACAATATTCATTAATTTTTGCCATTGAAAAACGTCCAGAAATGTTTGAAGCTACTGACTGAATGAAAGGAGCTGGCATCTCACTCTCTTTGAATCTTCTTTATCATGCTAGGATTAACAGGAAAAAGCTAAAAAATTCAGAATTGCACCGTGCAATGTGGAGATATTACTGTTTGTGCATTTACAATATTCATTGATTTTTGCCATTGAAAAACATGTTTTTCATATACCAGAAATGTTTGAAGCTACTGACTGAATGAAAGGGGCTGGCATCTCACTCTCTTTGAATCTTCTTTATCATGCTAGGATTAGCAGGAAAAAGCAAACAATTTCAGAATTGCACCTTGCAATGTGGAGATATTACTGTTTGTGCATTTACAATATTCATTGATTTTTGCCATTGAAAAACATGTTTTTCATATACCAGAAATGTTTGAAGCTACTGACTGAATGAAAGGAGCTGGCATCTCACTCTCTTTGAATCTTCTTTATCATGCTAGGATTAACTGGAAAGTTAAAAATTTCAGAATTGCATCGTGCAATGTGGAGATATTACTGTTTGTGCATTTACAATATTCATTGATTTTTGCCATTGAAAAACATGTTTTTCATATACCAGAAATGTTTGAAGCTACTGACTGAATGAAAGGAGCTGGCATCTCACTCTCTTTGAATCTTCTTTATCATGCTAGGATTAGCAGGAAAAAGCAAAAAATTTCAGAATTGCACCTTGCAATGTGGAGATATTACTGTTTGTGCATTTACAATATTCATTGATTTTTGCCATTGAAAAACATGTTTTTCATATACCAGAAATGTTTGAAGCTACTGACTGAATGAAAGGAGCTGGCATCTCACTCTCTTTGAATCTTCTTTATCATGCTAGGATTAACAGGAAAAAGCAAAAAATTTCAGAATTGCACCTTGCAATGTGGAGATATTACTGTTTGTGCATTTACAATATTCATTGATTTTTGCCATTGAAAAACGTCCAGAAATGTTTGAAGCTACTGACTGAATGAAAGGAGCTGGCATCTCACTCTCTTTGAATCTTCTTTATCATGCTAGGATTAACAGGAAAAAGCTAAAAATTTCAGAATTGCACCGTGCAATGTGGAGATATTACTGTTTGTGCATTTACAATATTCATTGATTTTTGCCATTGAAAAACATGTTTTTCATATACCAGAAATGTTTGAAGCTACTGACTGAATGAAAGGAGCTGGCATCTCACTCTCTTTGAATCTTCTTTATCATGCTAGGATTAGCAGGAAAAAGCAAAAAATTTCAGAATTGCACCTTGCAATGTGGAGATATTACTGTTTGTGCATTTACAATATTCATTGATTTTTGCCATTGAAAAACATGTTTTTCATATACCAGAAATGTTTGAAGCTACTGACTGAATGAAAGGAGCTGGCATCTCACTCTCTTTGAATCTTCTTTATCATGCTAGGATTAGCAGGAAAAAGCAAACAATTTCAGAATTGCACCTTGCAATGTGGAGATATTACTGTTTGTGCATTTACAATATTCATTGATTTTTGCCATTGAAAAACATGTTTTTCATATACCAGAAATGTTTGAAGCTACTGACTGAATGAAAGGAGCTGGCATCTCACTCTCTTTGAATCTTCTTTATCATGCTAGGATTAACAGGAAAAAGCAAAAAATTTCAGAATTGCACCTTGCAATGTGGAGATATTACTGTTTGTGCATTTACAATATTCATTGATTTTTGCCATTGAAAAACGTCCAGAAATGTTTGAAGCTACTGACTGAATGAAAGGAGCTGGCATCTCACTCTCTTTGAATCTTCTTTATCATGCTAGGATTAACAGGAAAAAGCTAAAAATTTCAGAATTGCACCGTGCAATGTGGAGATATTACTGTTTGTGCATTTACAATATTCATTGATTTTTGCCATTGAAAAACATGTTTTTCATATACCAGAAATGTTTGAAGCTACTGACTGAATGAAAGGAGCTGGCATCTCACTCTCTTTGAATCTTCTTTATCATGCTAGGATTAGCAGGAAAAAGCAAAAAATTTCAGAATTGCACCTTGCAATGTGGAGATATTACTGTTTGTGCATTTACAATATTCATTGATTTTTGCCATTGAAAAACATGTTTTTCATATACCAGAAATGTTTGAAGCTACTGACTGAATGAAAGGAGCTGGCATCTCACTCTCTTTGAATCTTCTTTATCATGCTAGGATTAACAGGAAAAAGCAAAAAATTTCAGAATTGCACCTTGCAATGTGGAGATATTACTGTTTGTGCATTTACAATATTCATTGATTTTTGCCATTGAAAAACATGTTTTTCATATACCAGAAATGTTTGAAGCTACTGACTGAATGAAAGGAGCTGGCATCTCACTCTCTTTGAATCTTCTTTATCATGCTAGGATTAACAGGAAAAAGCTAAAAATTTCAGAATTGCACCGTGCAATGTGGAGATATTACTGTTTGTGCATTTACAATATTCATTGATTTTTGCCATTGAAAAACATGTTTTTCATATACCAGAAATGTTTGAAGCTACTGACTGAATGAAAGGAGCTGGCATCTCACTCTCTTTGAATCTTCTTTATCATGCTAGGATTAACAGGAAAAAGCAAAAAATTTCAGAATTGCACCTTGCAATGTGGAGATATTACTGTTTGTGCATTTACAATATTCATTGATTTTTGCCATTGAAAAACGTCCAGAAATGTTTGAAGCTACTGACTGAATGAAAGGAGCTGGCATCTCACTCTCTTTGAATCTTCTTTATCATGCTAGGATTAACAGGAAAAAGCTAAAAATTTCAGAATTGCACCGTGCAATGTGGAGATATTACTGTTTGTGCATTTACAATATTCATTGATTTTTGCCATTGAAAAACATGTTTTTCATATACCAGAAATGTTTGAAGCTACTGACTGAATGAAAGGAGCTGGCATCTCACTCTCTTTGAATCTTCTTTATCATGCTAGGATTAGCAGGAAAAAGCAAAAAATTTCAGAATTGCACCTTGCAATGTGGAGATATTACTGTTTGTGCATTTACAATATTCATTGATTTTTGCCATTGAAAAACATGTTTTTCATATACCAGAAATGTTTGAAGCTACTGACTGAATGAAAGGAGCTGGCATCTCACTCTCTTTGAATCTTCTTTATCATGCTAGGATTAACAGGAAAAAGCAAAAAATTTCAGAATTGCACCTTGCAATGTGGAGATATTACTGTTTGTGCATTTACAATATTCATTGATTTTTGCCATTGAAAAACATGTTTTTCATATACCAGAAATGTTTGAAGCTACTGACTGAATGAAAGGAGCTGGCATCTCACTCTCTTTGAATCTTCTTTATCATGCTAGGATTAACAGGAAAAAGCTAAAAATTTCAGAATTGCACCGTGCAATGTGGAGAAATTACTGTTTGTGCATTTACAATATTCATTGATTTTTGCCATTGAAAAACATGTTTTTCATATACCAGAAATGTTTGAAGCTACTGACTGAATGAAAGGAGCTGGCATCTCACTCTCTTTGAATCTTCTTTATCATTCTAGGATTAGCAGGAAAAAGCAAAAAATTTCAGAATTGCACCTTGCAATGTGGAGATATTACTGTTTGTGCATTTACAATATTCATTGATTTTTGCCATTGAAAAACATGTTTTTCATATACCAGAAATGTTTGAAGCTACTGACTGAATGAAAGGAGCTGGCATCTCACTCTCTTTGAATCTTCTTTATCATGCTAGGATTAACAGGAAAAAGCTAAAAATTTCAGAATTGCACCGTGCAATGTGGAGATATTACTGTTTGTGCATTTACAATATTCATTGATTTTTGCCATTGAAAAACATGTTTTTCATATACCAGAAATGTTTGAAGCTACTGACTGAATGAAAGGAGCTGGCATCTCACTCTCTTTGAATCTTCTTTATCATGCTAGGATTAGCAGGAAAAAGCAAAAAATTTCAGAATTGCACCTTGCAATGTGGAGTTATTACTGTTTGTGCATTTACAATATTCATTGATTTTTGCCATTGAAAAACGTCCAGAAATGTTTGAAGCTACTGACTGAATGAAAGGAGCTGGCATCTCACTCTCTTTGAATCTTCTTTATCATGCTAGGATTAGCAGGAAAAAGCAAAAAATTTCAGAATTGCACCTTGCAATGTGGAGATATTACTGTTTGTGCATTTACAATATTCATTGATTTTTGCCATTGAAAAACATGTTTTTCATATACCAGAAATGTTTGAAGCTACTGACTGAATGAAAGGAGCTGGCATCTCACTCTCTTTGAATCTTCTTTATCATGCTAGGATTAACAGGAAAAAGCAAAAAATTTCAGAATTGCACCTTGCAATGTGGAGATATTACTGTTTGTGCATTTACAATATTCATTGATTTTTGCCATTGAAAAACATGTTTTTCATATACCAGAAATGTTTGAAGCTACTGACTGAATGAAAGGAGCTGGCATCTCACTCTCTTTGAATCTTCTTTATCATGCTAGGATTAACAGGAAAAAGCTAAAAATTTCAGAATTGCACCTTGCAATGTGGAGATATTACTGTTTGTGCATTTACAATATTCATTGATTTTTGCCATTGAAAAACATGTTTTTCATATACCAGAAATGTTTGAAGCTACTGACTGAATGAAAGGAGCTGGCATCTCACTCTCTTTGAATCTTCTTTATCATGCTAGGATTAGCAGGAAAAAGCAAAAAATTTCAGAATTGCACCTTGCAATGTGGAGATATTACTGTTTGTGCATTTACAATATTCATTGATTTTTGCCATTGAAAAACATGTTTTTCATATACCAGAAATGTTTGAAGCTACTGACTGAATGAAAGGAGCTGGCATCTCACTCTCTTTGAATCTTCTTTATCATGCTAGGATTAACAGGAAAAAGCAAAAAATTTCAGAATTGCACCTTGCAATGTGGAGATATTACTGTTTGTGCATTTACAATATTCATTGATTTTTGCCATTGAAAAACATGTTTTTCATATACCAGAAATGTTTGAAGCTACTGACTGAATGAAAGGAGCTGGCATCTCACTCTCTTTGAATCTTCTTTATCATGCTAGGATTAACAGGAAAAAGCTAAAAATTTCAGAATTGCACCGTGCAATGTGGAGATATTACTGTTTGTGCATTTACAATATTCATTGATTTTTGCCATTGAAAAACATGTTTTTCATATACCAGAAATGTTTGAAGCTACTGACTGAATGAAAGGAGCTGGCATCTCACTCTCTTTGAATCTTCTTTATCATGCTAGGATTAGCAGGAAAAAGCAAAAAATTTCAGAATTGCACCTTGCAATGTGGAGATATTACTGTTTGTGCATTTACAATATTCATTGATTTTTGCCATTGAAAAACATGTTTTTCATATACCAGAAATGTTTGAAGCTACTGACTGAATGAAAGGAGCTGGCATCTCACTCTCTTTGAATCTTCTTTATCATGCTAGGATTAGCAGGAAAAAGCAAAAAATTTCAGAATTGCACCTTGCAATGTGGAGATATTACTGTTTGTGCATTTACAATATTCATTGATTTTTGCCATTGAAAAACGTCCAGAAATGTTTGAAGCTACTGACTGAATGAAAGGAGCTGGCATCTCACTCTCTTTGAATCTTCTTTATCATGCTAGGATTAACAGGAAAAAGCTAAAAATTTCAGAATTGCACCGTGCAATGTGGAGATATTACTGTTTGTGCATTTACAATATTCATTGATTTTTGCCATTGAAAAACATGTTTTTCATATACCAGAAATGTTTGAAGCTACTGACTGAATGAAAGGAGCTGGCATCTCACTCTCTTTGTATCTTCTTTATCATGCTAGGATTAGCAGGAAAAAGCAAAAAATTTCAGAATTGCACCTTGCAATGTGGAGATATTACTGTTTGTGCATTTACAATATTCATTGATTTTTGCCATTGAAAAACATGTTTTTCATATACCAGAAATGTTTGAAGCTACTGACTGAATGAAAGGAGCTGGCATCTCACTCTCTTTGAATCTTCTTTATCATGCTAGGTTTAACAGGAAAAAGCAAAAAATTTCAGAATTGCACCTTGCAATGTGGAGATATTACTGTTTGTGCATTTACAATATTCATTGATTTTTGCCATTGAAAAACATGTTTTTCATATACCAGAAATGTTTGAAGCTACTGACTGAATGAAAGGAGCTGGCATCTCACTCTCTTTGAATCTTCTTTATCATGCTAGGATTAACAGGAAAAAGCAAAAAATTTCAGAATTGCACCTTGCAATGTGGAGATATTACTGTTTGTGCATTTACAATATTCATTGATTTTTGCCATTGAAAAACATGTTTTTCATATACCAGAAATGTTTGAAGCTACTGACTGAATGAAAGGAGCTGGCATCTCACTCTCTTTGAATCTTCTTTATCATGCTAGGATTAACAGGAAAAAGCTAAAAATTTCAGAATTGCACCGTGCAATGTGGAGATATTACTGTTTGTGCATTTACAATATTCATTGATTTTTGCCATTGAAAAACATGTTTTTCATATACCAGAAATGTTTGAAGCTACTGACTGAATGAAAGGAGCTGGCATCTCACTCTCTTTGAATCTTCTTTATCATGCTAGGATTAGCAGGAAAAAGCAAAAAATTTCAGAATTGCACCTTGCAATGTGGAGATATTACTGTTTGTGCATTTACAATATTCATTGATTTTTGCCATTGAAAAACATGTTTTTCATATACCAGAAATGTTTGAAGCTACTGACTGAATGAAAGGAGCTGGCATCTCACTCTCTTTGAATCTTCTTTATCATGCTAGGATTAACAGGAAAAAGCTAAAAATTTCAGAATTGCACCGTGCAATGTGGAGATATTACTGTTTGTGCATTTACAATATTCATTGATTTTTGCCATTGAAAAACATGTTTTTCATATACCAGAAATGTTTGAAGCTACTGACTGAATGAAAGGAGCTGGCATCTCACTCTCTTTGAATCTTCTTTATCATGCTAGGATTAGCAGGAAAAAGCAAAAAATTTCAGAATTGCACCTTGCAATGTGGAGATATTACTGTTTGTGCATTTACAATATTCATTGATTTTTGCCATTGAAAAACATGTTTTTCATATACCAGAAATGTTTGAAGCTACTGACTGAATGAAAGGAGCTGGCATCTCACTCTCTTTGAATCTTCTTTATCATGCTAGGATTAACAGGAAAAAGCAAAAAATTTCAGAATTGCACCTTGCAATGTGGAGATATTACTGTTTGTGCATTTACAATATTCATTGATTTTTGCCATTGAAAAACATGTTTTTCATATACCAGAAATGTTTGAAGCTACTGACTGAATGAAAGGAGCTGGCATCTCACTCTCTTTGAATCTTATTTATCATGCTAGGATTAGCAGGAAAAAGCAAAAAATTTCAGAATTGCACCTTGCAATGTGGAGATATTACTGTTTGTGCATTTACAATATTCATTGATTTTTGCCATTGAAAAACATGTTTTTCATATACCAGAAATGTTTGAAGCTACTGACTGAATGAAAGGAGCTGGCATCTCACTCTCTTTGAATCTTCTTTATCATGCTAGGATTAACAGGAAAAAGCTAAAAATTTCAGAATTGCACCGTGCAATGTGGAGATATTACTGTTTGTGCATTTACAATATTCATTGATTTTTGCCATTGAAAAACATGTTTTTCATATACCAGAAATGTTTGAAGCTACTGACTGAATGAAAGGAGCTGGCATCTCACTCTCTTTGAATCTTCTTTATCATGCTAGGATTAGCAGGAAAAAGCAAAAAATTTCAGAATTGCACCTTGCAATGTGGAGATATTACTGTTTGTGCATTTACAATATTCATTGATTTTTGCCATTGAAAAACATGTTTTTCATATACCAGAAATGTTTGAAGCTACTGACTGAATGAAAGGAGCTGGCATCTCACTCTCTTTGAATCTTCTTTATCATGCTAGGATTAGCAGGAAAAAGCAAAAAATTTCAGAATTGCACCTTGCAATGTGGAGATATTACTGTTTGTGCATTTACAATATTCATTGATTTTTGCCATTGAAAAACATGTTTTTCATATACCAGAAATGTTTGAAGCTACTGACTGAATGAAAGGAGCTGGCATCTCACTCTCTTTGAATCTTCTTTATCATGCTAGGATTAACAGGAAAAAGCAAAAAATTTCAGAATTGCACCTTGCAATGTGGAGATATTACTGTTTGTGCATTTACAATATTCATTGATTTTTGCCATTGAAAAACATGTTTTTCATATACCAGAAATGTTTGAAGCTACTGACTGAATGAAAGGAGCTGGCATCTCACTCTCTTTGAATCTTCTTTATCATGCTAGGATTAACAGGAAAAAGCAAAAAATTTCAGAATTGCACCTTGCAATGTGGAGATATTACTGTTTGTGCATTTACAATATTCATTGATTTTTGCCATTGAAAAACGTCCAGAAATGTTTGAAGCTACTGACTGAATGAAAGGAGCTGGCATCTCACTCTCTTTGAATCTTCTTTATCATGCTAGGATTAACAGGAAAAAGCTAAAAATTTCAGAATTGCACCGTGCAATGTGGAGATATTACTGTTTGTGCATTTACAATATTCATTGATTTTTGCCATTGAAAAACATGTTTTTCATATACCAGAAATGTTTGAAGCTACTGACTGAATGAAAGGAGCTGGCATCTCACTCTCTTTGAATCTTCTTTATCATGCTAGGATTAGCAGGAAAAAGCAAAAAATTTCAGAATTGCACCTTGCAATGTGGAGATATTACTGTTTGTGCATTTACAATATTCATTGATTTTTGCCATTGAAAAACATGTTTTTCATATACCAGAAATGTTTGAAGCTACTGACTGAATGAAAGGAGCTGGCATCTCACTCTCTTTGAATCTTCTTTATCATGCTAGGATTAACAGGAAAAAGCAAAAAATTTCAGAATTGCACCTTGCAATGTGGAGATATTACTGTTTGTGCATTTACAATATTCATTGATTTTTGCCATTGAAAAACATGTTTTTCATATACCAGAAATGTTTGAAGCTACTGACTGAATGAAAGGAGCTGGCATCTCACTCTCTTTGAATCTTCTTTATCATGCTAGGATTAACAGGAAAAAGCTAAAAATTTCAGAATTGCACCGTGCAATGTGGAGATATTACTGTTTGTGCATTTACAATATTCATTGATTTTTGCCATTGAAAAACATGTTTTTCATATACCAGAAATGTTTGAAGCTACTGACTGAATGAAAGGAGCTGGCATCTCACTCTCTTTGAATCTTCTTTATCATGCTAGGATTAGCAGGAAAAAGCAAAAAATTTCAGAATTGCACCTTGCAATGTGGAGATATTACTGTTTGTGCATTTACAATATTCATTGATTTTTGCCATTGAAAAACATGTTTTTCATATACCAGAAATGTTTGAAGCTACTGACTGAATGAAAGGAGCTGGCATCTCACTCTCTTTGAATCTTCTTTATCATGCTAGGATTAGCAGGAAAAAGCAAAAAATTTCAGAATTGCACCTTGCAATGTGAAGATATTACTGTTTGTGCATTTACAATATTCATTGATTTTTGCCATTGAAAAACATGTTTTTCATATACCAGAAATGTTTGAAGCTACTGACTGAATGAAAGGAGCTGGCATCTCACTCTCTTTGAATCTTCTTTATCATGCTAGGATTAACAGGAAAAAGCTAAAAATTTCAGAATTGCACCGTGCAATGTGGAGATATTACTGTTTGTGCATTTACAATATTCATTGATTTTTGCCATTGAAAAACATGTTTTTCATATACCAGAAATGTTTGAAGCTACTGACTGAATGAAAGGAGCTGGCATCTCACTCTCTTTGAATCTTCTTTATCATGCTAGGATTAGCAGGAAAAAGCAAAAAATTTCAGAATTGCACCTTGCAATGTGGAGATATTACTGTTTGTGCATTTACAATATTCATTGATTTTTGCCATTGAAAAACATGTTTTTCATATACCAGAAATGTTTGAAGCTACTGACTGAATGAAAGGAGCTGGCATCTCACTCTCTTTGAATCTTCTTTATCATGCTAGGATTAACAGGAAAAAGCAAAAAATTTCAGAATTGCACCTTGCAATGTGGAGATATTACTGTTTGTGCATTTACAATATTCATTGATTTTTGCCATTGAAAAACATGTTTTTCATATACCAGAAATGTTTGAAGCTACTGACTGAATGAAAGGAGCTGGCATCTCACTCTCTTTGAATCTTCTTTATCATGCTAGGATTAACAGGAAAAAGCTAAAAATTTCAGAATTGCACCGTGCAATGTGGAGATATTACTGTTTGTGCATTTACAATATTCATTGATTTTTGCCATTGAAAAACATGTTTTTCATATACCAGAAATGTTTGAAGCTACTGACTGAATGAAAGGAGCTGGCATCTCACTCTCTTTGAATCTTCTTTATCATGCTAGGATTAGCAGGAAAAAGCAAAAAATTTCAGAATTGCACCTTGCAATGTGGAGATATTACTGTTTGTGCATTTACAATATTCATTGATTTTTGCCATTGAAAAACATGTTTTTCATATACCAGAAATGTTTGAAGCTACTGACTGAATGAAAGGAGCTGGCATCTCACTCTCTTTGAATCTTCTTTATCATGCTAGGATTAGCAGGAAAAAGCAAAAAATTTCAGAATTGCACCTTGCAATGTGGAGATATTACTGTTTGTGCATTTACAATATTCATTGATTTTTGCCATTGAAAAACGTCCAGAAATGTTTGAAGCTACTGACTGAATGAAAGGAGCTGGCATCTCACTCTCTTTGAATCTTCTTTATCATGCTAGGATTAACAGGAAAAAGCTAAAAATTTCAGAATTGCACCGTGCAATGTGGAGATATTACTGTTTGTGCATTTACAATATTCATTGATTTTTGCCATTGAAAAACATGTTTTTCATATACCAGAAATGTTTGAAGCTACTGACTGAATGAAAGGAGCTGGCATCTCACTCTCTTTGTATCTTCTTTATCATGCTAGGATTAGCAGGAAAAAGCAAAAAATTTCAGAATTGCACCTTGCAATGTGGAGATATTACTGTTTGTGCATTTACAATATTCATTGATTTTTGCCATTGAAAAACATGTTTTTCATATACCAGAAATGTTTGAAGCTACTGACTGAATGAAAGGAGCTGGCATCTCACTCTCTTTGAATCTTCTTTATCATGCTAGGTTTAACAGGAAAAAGCAAAAAATTTCAGAATTGCACCTTGCAATGTGGAGATATTACTGTTTGTGCATTTACAATATTCATTGATTTTTGCCATTGAAAAACATGTTTTTCATATACCAGAAATGTTTGAAGCTACTGACTGAATGAAAGGAGCTGGCATCTCACTCTCTTTGAATCTTCTTTATCATGCTAGGATTAACAGGAAAAAGCAAAAAATTTCAGAATTGCACCTTGCAATGTGGAGATATTACTGTTTGTGCATTTACAATATTCATTGATTTTTGCCATTGAAAAACATGTTTTTCATATACCAGAAATGTTTGAAGCTACTGACTGAATGAAAGGAGCTGGCATCTCACTCTCTTTGAATCTTCTTTATCATGCTAGGATTAACAGGAAAAAGCTAAAAATTTCAGAATTGCACCGTGCAATGTGGAGATATTACTGTTTGTGCATTTACAATATTCATTGATTTTTGCCATTGAAAAACATGTTTTTCATATACCAGAAATGTTTGAAGCTACTGACTGAATGAAAGGAGCTGGCATCTCACTCTCTTTGAATCTTCTTTATCATGCTAGGATTAGCAGGAAAAAGCAAAAAATTTCAGAATTGCACCTTGCAATGTGGAGATATTACTGTTTGTGCATTTACAATATTCATTGATTTTTGCCATTGAAAAACATGTTTTTCATATACCAGAAATGTTTGAAGCTACTGACTGAATGAAAGGAGCTGGCATCTCACTCTCTTTGAATCTTCTTTATCATGCTAGGATTAACAGGAAAAAGCTAAAAATTTCAGAATTGCACCGTGCAATGTGGAGATATTACTGTTTGTGCATTTACAATATTCATTGATTTTTGCCATTGAAAAACATGTTTTTCATATACCAGAAATGTTTGAAGCTACTGACTGAATGAAAGGAGCTGGCATCTCACTCTCTTTGAATCTTCTTTATCATGCTAGGATTAGCAGGAAAAAGCAAAAAATTTCAGAATTGCACCTTGCAATGTGGAGATATTACTGTTTGTGCATTTACAATATTCATTGATTTTTGCCATTGAAAAACATGTTTTTCATATACCAGAAATGTTTGAAGCTACTGACTGAATGAAAGGAGCTGGCATCTCACTCTCTTTGAATCTTCTTTATCATGCTAGGATTAACAGGAAAAAGCAAAAAATTTCAGAATTGCACCTTGCAATGTGGAGATATTACTGTTTGTGCATTTACAATATTCATTGATTTTTGCCATTGAAAAACATGTTTTTCATATACCAGAAATGTTTGAAGCTACTGACTGAATGAAAGGAGCTGGCATCTCACTCTCTTTGAATCTTCTTTATCATGCTAGGATTAACAGGAAAAAGCTAAAAATTTCAGAATTGCACCGTGCAATGTGGAGATATTACTGTTTGTGCATTTACAATATTCATTGATTTTTGCCTTTGAAAAACATGTTTTTCATATACCAGAAATGTTTGAAGCTACTGACTGAATGAAAGGAGCTGGCATCTCACTCTCTTTGAATCTTCTTTATCATGCTAGGATTAGCAGGAAAAAGCAAAAAATTTCAGAATTGCACCTTGCAATGTGGAGATATTACTGTTTGTGCATTTACAATATTCATTGATTTTTGCCATTGAAAAACATGTTTTTCATATACCAGAAATGTTTGAAGCTACTGACTGAATGAAAGGAGCTGGCATCTCACTCTCTTTGAATCTTCTTTATCATGCTAGGATTAACAGGAAAAAGCAAAAAATTTCAGAATTGCACCTTGCAATGTGGAGATATTACTGTTTGTGCATTTACAATATTCATTGATTTTTGCCATTGAAAAACATGTTTTTCATATACCAGAAATGTTTGAAGCTACTGACTGAATGAAAGGAGCTGGCATCTCACTCTCTTTGAATCTTCTTTATCATGCTAGGATTAACAGGAAAAAGCTAAAAATTTCAGAATTGCACCGTGCAATGTGGAGATATTACTGTTTGTGCATTTACAATATTCATTGATTTTTGCCATTGAAAAACATGTTTTTCATATACCAGAAATGTTTGAAGCTACTGACTGAATGAAAGGAGCTGGCATCTCACTCTCTTTGAATCTTATTTATCATGCTAGGATTAGCAGGAAAAAGCAAAAAATTTCAGAATTGCACCTTGCAATGTGGAGATATTACTGTTTGTGCATTTACAATATTCATTGATTTTTGCCATTGAAAAACATGTTTTTCATATACCAGAAATGTTTGAAGCTACTGACTGAATG
>NW_027367542.1:0-57125 GCF_046119375.1 Phyllobates terribilis
AAATGCACAAACAGTAATATCTCCACATTGCATGGTGCAATTCTGAAATTTTTAGCTTTTTCCTGTTAATCCTAGCATGATAAAGAAGATTCAAAGAGAGTGAGATGCCAGCTCCTTTCATTCAGTCAGTAGCTTCAAACATTTCTGGTATATGAAAAACATTTTTTTCAATGGCAAAAATCAATGAATATTGTAAATGCAACAACAGTAATATCTCCACATTGCACGGTGCAATTCTGAAATTTTTAGCTTTTTTCCTGTTAATCCTAGCATGATAAAGAAGATTCAAAGAGAGTGAGATGCCAGCTCCTTTCATTCAGTCAGTAGCTTCAAACATTTCTGGACGTTTTTCAATGGCAAAAATCAATGAATATTGTAAATGCACAAACAGTAATTATCTCCACATTGCACGGTGCAATTCTGAAATTTTTAGCTTTTTCCTGTTAATCCTAGCATGATAAAGAAGATTCAAAGAGAGTGAGATGCCAGCTCCTTTCATTCAGTCAGTAGCTTCAAACATTTCTGGACGTTTTTCAATGGCAAAATCAATGAATATGTAAATGCACAAACAGTAATATCTCCACATTGCAGGTGCAATTCTGAAATTTTTAGCTTTTTCCTGTTAATCCTAGCATGATAAAGAAGATTCAAAGAGAGTGAGATGCCAGCTCCTTTCATTCAGTCAGTAGCTTCAAACATTCTGGTATATGAAAAACATGTTTTTCAATGGCAAAAATCAATGAATATTGTAAATGCACAAACAGTAATATCTCCACATTGCACGGTGCAATTCTGAAATTTTTAGCTTTTTCCTGTTAATCCTAGCATGATAAAGAAGATTCAAAGAGAGTGAGATGCCAGCTCCTTTCATTCAGTCAGTAGCTTCAAACATTTCTGGTATATGAAAAACATGTTTTTCAATGGCAAAAATCAATGAATATTGTAAATGCACAAACAGTAATATCTCCACATTGCACGGTGCAATTCTGAAATTTTTAGCTTTTTCCTGTTAATCCTAGCATGATAAAGAAGATTCAAAGAGAGTGAGATGCCAGCTCCTTTCATTCAGTCAGTAGCTTCAAACATTTCTGGACGTTTTTCAATGGCAAAAATCAATGAATATTGTAAATGCACAAACAGTAATATCTCCACATTGCACGGTGCAATTCTGAAATTTTTAGCTTTTTCCTGTTAATCCTAGCATGATAAAGAAGATTCAAAGAGAGTGAGATGCCAGCTCCTTTCATTCAGTCAGTAGCTTCAAACATTTCTGGTATATGAAAAACATGTTTTTCAATGGCAAAAATCAATGAATATTGTAAATGCACAAACAGTAATATCTCCACATTGCACGGTGCAATTCTGAAATTTTTAGCTTTTTCCTGTTAATCCTAGCATGATAAAGAAGATTCAAAGAGAGTGAGATGCCAGCTCCTTTCATTCAGTCAGTAGCTTCAAACATTTCTGGTATATGAAAAACATGTTTTTCAATGGCAAAAATCAATGAATATTGTAAATGCACAAACAGTAATATCTCCACATTGCACGGTGCAATTCTGAAATTTTTAGCTTTTTCCTGTTAATCCTAGCATGATAAAGAAGATTCAAAGAGAGTGAGATGCCAGCTCCTTTCATTCAGTCAGTAGCTTCAAACATTTCTGGACGTTTTTCAATGGCAAAAATCAATGAATATTGTAAATGCACAAACAGTAATATCTCCACATTGCACGGTGCAATTCTGAAATTTTTAGCTTTTTCCTGTTAATCCTAGCATGATAAAGAAGATTCAAAGAGAGTGAGATGCCAGCTCCTTTCATTCAGTCAGTAGCTTCAAACATTTCTGGTATATGAAAAACATGTTTTTCAATGGCAAAAATCAATGAATATTGTAAATGCACAAACAGTAATATCTCCACATTGCACGGTGCAATTCTGAAATTTTTAGCTTTTTCCTGTTAATCCTAGCATGATAAAGAAGATTCAAAGAGAGTGAGATGCCAGCTCCTTTCATTCAGTCAGTAGCTTCAAACATTTCTGGACGTTTTTCAATGGCAAAAATCAATGAATATTGTAAATGCACAAACAGTAATATCTCCACATTGCACGGTGCAATTCTGAAATTTTTAGCTTTTTCCTGTTAATCCTAGCATGATAAAGAAGATTCAAAGAGAGTGAGATGCCAGCTCCTTTCATTCAGTCAGTAGCTTCAAACATTTCTGGTAATGAAAAACAGTTTTTCAATGGCAAAAATCAATGAATATTGTAAATGCACAAACAGTAATATCTCCACATTGCACGGTGCAATTCTGAAATTTTTAGCTTTTTCCTGTTAATCCTAGCATGATAAAGAAGATTCAAAGAGAGTGAGATGCCAGCTCCTTTCATTCAGTCAGTAGCTTCAAACATTTCTGGTATATGAAAAACATGTTTTTCAATGGCAAAAATCAATGAATATTGTAAATGCACAAACAGTAATATCTCCACATTGCACGGTGCAATTCTGAAATTTTTAGCTTTTTCCTGTTAATCCTAGCATGATAAAGAAGATTCAAAGAGAGTGAGATGCCAGCTCCTTTCATTCAGTCAGTAGCTTCAAACATTTCTGGACGTTTTTCAATGGCAAAAATCAATGAATATTGTAAATGCACAAACAGTAATATCTCCACATTGCACGGTGCAACATTGCACGGTGCAATTCTGAAATTTTTAGCTTTTTCTGTTAATCCTAGCATGATAAAGAAGATTCAAAGAGAGTGAGTGGCAGCTCCTTTCATTCAGTCAGTAGCTTCAAACATTTCTGGACGTTTTTCAATGGCAAAAATCAATGAATATTGTAAATGCACAAACAGTATATCTCCACATTGCACGGTGCAATTCTGAAATTTTTAGCTTTTTCCTGTTAATCCTAGCATGATAAAGAAGATTCAAAGAGAGTGAGATGCCAGCTCCTTTCATTCAGTCAGTAGCTTCAAACATTTCTGGACGTTTTTCAATGGCAAAAATCAATGAATATTGTAAATGCACAAACAGTAATATCTCCACATTGCACGGTGCAATTCTGAAATTTTTAGCTTTTTCCTGTTAATCCTAGCATGATAAAGAAGATTCAAAGAGAGTGAGATGCCAGCTCCTTTCATTCAGTCAGTAGCTTCAAACATTCTGGACGTTTTTCAATGGCAAAAATCAATGAATATTGTAAATGCACAAACAGTAATATCTCCACATTGCACGGTGCAATTCTGAAATTTTTAGCTTTTTCCTGTTAATCCTAGCATGATAAAGAAGATTCAAAGAGAGTGAGATGCCAGCTCCTTTCATTCAGTCAGTAGCTTCAAACATTTCTGGACGTTTTTCAATGGCAAAAATCAATGAATATTGTAAATGCACAAACAGTAATATCTCCACATTGCACGGTGCAATTCTGAAATTTTTAGCTTTTTCCTGTTAATCCTAGCATGATAAAGAAGATTCAAAGAGAGTGAGATGCCAGCTCCTTTCATTCAGTCAGTAGCTTCAAACATTTCTGGTAATATGAACGTTTTTTCAATGGCAAAAATCAATGAATATTGTAAATGCACAAACAGTAATATCTCCACATTGCACGGTGCAATTCTGAAATTTTTAGCTTTTTCCTGTTAATCCTAGCATGATAAAGAAGATTCAAAGAGAGTGAGATGCCAGCTCCTTTCATTCAGTCAGTAGCTTCAAACATTTCTGGACGTTTTTCAATGGCAAAAATCAATGAATATTGTAAATGCACAAACAGTAATATCTCCACATTGCACGGTGCAATTCTGAAATTTTTAGCTTTTTCCTGTTAATCCTAGCATGATAAAGAAGATTCAAAGAGAGTGAGATGCCAGCTCCTTTCATTCAGTCAGTAGCTTCAAACATTTCTGGACGTTTTTCAATGGCAAAAATCAATGAATATTGTAAATGCACAAACAGTAATATCTCCACATTGCACGGTGCAATTCTGAAATTTTTAGCTTTTTCCTGTTAATCCTAGCATGATAAAGAAGATTCAAAGAGAGTGAGATGCCAGCTCCTTTCATTCAGTCAGTAGCTTCAAACATTTCTGGACGTTTTTCAATGGCAAAAATCAATGAATATTGTAAATGCACAAACAGTAATATCTCCACATTGCACGGTGCAATTCTGAAATTTTTAGCTTTTTCCTGTTAATCCTAGCATGATAAAGAAGATTCAAAGAGAGTGAGATGCCAGCTCCTTTCATTCAGTCAGTAGCTTCAAACATTTCTGGACGTTTTTCAATGGCAAAAATCAATGAATATTGTAAATGCACAAACAGTAATATCTCCACATTGCACGGTGCAATTCTGAAATTTTTAGCTTTTTCCTGTTAATCCTAGCATGATAAAGAAGATTCAAAGAGAGTGAGATGCCAGCTCCTTTCATTCAGTCAGTAGCTTCAAACATTTCTGGACGTTTTTCAATGGCAAAAATCAATGAATATTGTAAATGCACAAACAGTAATATCTCCACATTGCACGGTGCAATTCTGAAATTTTTAGCTTTTTCCTGTTAATCCTAGCATGATAAAGAAGATTCAAAGAGAGTGAGATGCCAGCTCCTTTCATTCAGTCAGTAGCTTCAAACATTTCTGGTATATGAAAAACATGTTTTTCAATGGCAAAAATCAATGAATATTGTAAATGCACAAACAGTAATATCTCCACATTGCACGGTGCAATTCTGAAATTTTTAGCTTTTTCCTGTTAATCCTAGCATGATAAAGAAGATTCAAAGAGAGTGAGATGCCAGCTCCTTTCATTCAGTCAGTAGCTTCAAACATTTCTGGACGTTTTTCAATGGCAAAAATCAATGAATATTGTAAATGCACAAACAGTAATATCTCCACATTGCACGGTGCAATTCTGAAATTTTTAGCTTTTTCCTGTTAATCCTAGCATGATAAAGAAGATTCAAAGAGAGTGAGATGCCAGCTCCTTTCATTCAGTCAGTAGCTTCAAACATTTCTGGTATATGAAAAACATGTTTTTCAATGGCAAAAATCAATGAATATTGTAAATGCACAAACAGTAATATCTCCACATTGCACGGTGCAATTCTGAAATTTTTAGCTTTTTTCTGTTAATCCTAGCATGATAAAGAAGATTCAAAGAGAGTGAGATGCCAGCTCCTTTCATTCAGTCAGTAGCTTCAAACATTTCTGGACGTTTTTCAATGGCAAAAATAAATGAATATTGTAAATGCACAAACAGTAATATCTCCACATTGCACGGTGCAATTCTGAAATTTTTAGCTTTTTCCTGTTAATCCTAGCATGATAAAGAAGATTCAAAGAGAGTGAGATGCCAGCTCCTTTCATTCAGTCAGTAGCTTCAAACATTTCTGGTATATGAAAAACATGTTTTTCAATGGCAAAAATCAATGAATATTGTAAATGCACAAACAGTAATATCTCCACATTGCACGGTGCAATTCTGAAATTTTTAGCTTTTTCCTGTTAATCCTAGCATGATAAAGAAGATTCAAAGAGAGTGAGATGCCAGCTCCTTTCATTCAGTCAGTAGCTTCAAACATTTCTGGTATATGAAAAACATGTTTTTCAATGGCAAAAATCAATGAATATTGTAAATGCACAAACAGTAATATCTCCACATTGCACGGTGCAATTCTGAAATTTTTAGCTTTTTCCTGTTAATCCTAGCATGATAAAGAAGATTCAAAGAGAGTGAGATGCCAGCTCCTTTCATTCAGTCAGTAGCTTCAAACATTTCTGGACGTTTTTCAATGGCAAAAATCAATGAATATTGTAAATGCACAAACAGTAATATCTCCACATTGCACGGTGCAATTCTGAAATTTTTAGCTTTTTCCTGTTAATCCTAGCATGATAAAGAAGATTCAAAGAGAGTGAGATGCCAGCTCCTTTCATTCAGTCAGTAGCTTCAAACATTTCTGGTATATGAAAAACATGTTTTTCAATGGCAAAAATCAATGAATATTGTAAATGCACAAACAGTAATATCTCCACATTGCACGGTGCAATTCTGAAATTTTTAGCTTTTTCCTGCTAATCCTAGCATGATAAAGAAGATTCAAAGAGAGTGAGATGCCAGCTCCTTTCATTCAGTCAGTAGCTTCAAACATTTCTGGACGTTTTTCAATGGCAAAAATCAATGAATATTGTAAATGCACAAACAGTAATATCTCCACATTGCACGGTGCAATTCTGAAATTTTTAGCTTTTTCCTGTTAATCCTAGCATGATAAAGAAGATTCAAAGAGAGTGAGATGCCAGCTCCTTTCATTCAGTCAGTAGCTTCAAACATTTCTGGTATATGAAAAACATGTTTTTCAATGGCAAAAATCAATGAATATTGTAAATGCACAAACAGTAATATCTCCACATTGCACGGTGCAATTCTGAAATTTTTAGCTTTTTCCTGTTAATCCTAGCATGATAAAGAAGATTCAAAGAGAGTGAGATGCCAGCTCCTTTCATTCAGTCAGTAGCTTCAAACATTTCTGGACGTTTTTCAATGGCAAAAATCAATGAATATTGTAAATGCACAAACAGTAATATCTCCACATTGCACGGTGCAATTCTGAAATTTTTAGCTTTTTCCTGTTAATCCTAGCATGATAAAGAAGATTCAAAGAGAGTGAGATGCCAGCTCCTTTCATTCAGTCAGTAGCTTCAAACATTTCTGGTATATGAAAAACATGTTTTTCAATGGCAAAAATCAATGAATATTGTAAATGCACAAACAGTAATATCTCCACATTGCACGGTGCAATTCTGAAATTTTTAGCTTTTTCCTGTTAATCCTAGCATGATAAAGAAGATTCAAAGAGAGTGAGATGCCAGCTCCTTTCATTCAGTCAGTAGCTTCAAACATTTCTGGTATATGAAAAACATGTTTTTCAATGGCAAAAATCAATGAATATTGTAAATGCACAAACAGTAATATCTCCACATTGCACGGTGCAATTCTGAAATTTTTAGCTTTTTCCTGTTAATCCTAGCATGATAAAGAAAATTCAAAGAGAGTGAGATGCCAGCTCCTTTCATTCAGTCAGTAGCTTCAAACATTTCTGGACGTTTTTCAATGGCAAAAATCAATGAATATTGTAAATGCACAAACAGTAATATCTCCACATTGCACGGTGCAATTCTGAAATTTTTAGCTTTTTCCTGTTAATCCTAGCATGATAAAGAAGATTCAAAGAGAGTGAGATGCCAGCTCCTTTCATTCAGTCAGTAGCTTCAAACATTTCTGGTATATGAAAAACATGTTTTTCAATGGCAAAAATCAATGAATATTGTAAATGCACAAACAGTAATATCTCCACATTGCACGGTGCAATTCTGAAATTTTTAGCTTTTTCCTGCTAATCCTAGCATGATAAAGAAGATTCAAAGAGAGTGAGATGCCAGCTCCTTTCATTCAGTCAGTAGCTTCAAACATTTCTGGACGTTTTTCAATGGCAAAAATCAATGAATATTGTAAATGCACAAACAGTAATATCTCCACATTGCACGGTGCAATTCTGAAATTTTTAGCTTTTTCCTGTTAATCCTAGCATGATAAAGAAGATTCAAAGAGAGTGAGATGCCAGCTCCTTTCATTCAGTCAGTAGCTTCAAACATTTCTGGACGTTTTTCAATGGCAAAAATCAATGAATATTGTAAATGCACAAACAGTAATATCTCCACATTGCACGGTGCAATTCTGAAATTTTTTTGCTTTTTCCTGTTAATCCTAGCATGATAAAGAAGATTCAAAGAGAGTGAGATGCCAGCTCCTTTCATTCAGTCAGTAGCTTCAAACATTTCTGGTATATGAAAAACATGTTTTTCAATGGCAAAAATCAATGAATATTGTAAATGCACAAACAGTAATATCTCCACATTGCACGGTGCAATTCTGAAATTTTTAGCTTTTTCCTGTTAATCCTAGCATGATAAAGAAGATTCAAAGAGAGTGAGATGCCAGCTCCTTTCATTCAGTCAGTAGCTTCAAACATTTCTGGACGTTTTTCAATGGCAAAAATCAATGAATATTGTAAATGCACAAACAGTAATATCTCCACATTGCACGGTGCAATTCTGAAATTTTTAGCTTTTTCCTGTTAATCCTAGCATGATAAAGAAGATTCAAAGAGAGTGAGATGCCAGCTCCTTTCATTCAGTCAGTAGCTTCAAACATTTCTGGTATATGAAAAACATGTTTTTCAATGGCAAAAATCAATGAATATTGTAAATGCACAAACAGTAATATCTCCACATTGCACGGTGCAATTCTGAAATTTTTAGCTTTTTCCTGTTAATCCTAGCATGATAAAGAAGATTCAAAGAGAGTGAGATGCCAGCTCCTTTCATTCAGTCAGTAGCTTCAAACATTTCTGGTATATGAAAAACATGTTTTTCAATGGCAAAAATCAATGAATATTGTAAATGCACAAACAGTAATATCTCCACATTGCACGGTGCAATTCTGAAATTTTTAGCTTTTTCCTGCTAATCCTAGCATGATAAAGAAGATTCAAAGAGAGTGAGATGCCAGCTCCTTTCATTCAGTCAGTAGCTTCAAACATTTCTGGACGTTTTTCAATGGCAAAAATCAATGAATATTGTAAATGCACAAACAGTAATATCTCCACATTGCACGGTGCAATTCTGAAATTTTTAGCTTTTTCCTGTTAATCCTAGCATGATAAAGAAGATTCAAAGAGAGTGAGATGCCAGCTCCTTTCATTCAGTCAGTAGCTTCAAACATTTCTGGACGTTTTTCAATGGCAAAAATCAATGAATATTGTAAATGCACAAACAGTAATATCTCCACATTGCACGGTGCAATTCTGAAATTTTTTTGCTTTTTCCTGTTAATCCTAGCATGATAAAGAAGATTCAAAGAGAGTGAGATGCCAGCTCCTTTCATTCAGTCAGTAGCTTCAAACATTTCTGGTATATGAAAAACATGTTTTTCAATGGCAAAAATCAATGAATATTGTAAATGCACAAACAGTAATATCTCCACATTGCACGGTGCAATTCTGAAATTTTTAGCTTTTTCCTGTTAATCCTAGCATGATAAAGAAGATTCAAAGAGAGTGAGATGCCAGCTCCTTTCATTCAGTCAGTAGCTTCAAACATTTCTGGTATATGAAAAACATGTTTTTCAATGGCAAAAATCAATGAATATTGTAAATGCACAAACAGTAATATCTCCACATTGCACGGTGCAATTCTGAAATTTTTAGCTTTTTCCTGTTAATCCTAGCATGATAAAGAAGATTCAAAGAGAGTGAGATGCCAGCTCCTTTCATTCAGTCAGTAGCTTCAAACATTTCTGGACGTTTTTCAATGGCAAAAATCAATGAATATTGTAAGTGCACAAACAGTAATATCTCCACATTGCACGGTGCAATTCTGAAATTTTTAGCTTTTTCCTGTTAATCCTAGCATGATAAAGAAGATTCAAAGAGAGTGAGATTAGATGTCTGCAAACTACCTCCAAAGAATTCTCCCATTTCTCGGATGCGCACCAAACGGCCTCTAGAATTGACTTAATAATAACTGACGTTTTTTCTTTACCCAAATTCTCTAACGTATCTATAGGCCTTAGGTCTCTATCAGATCATGCCCCTACGTCATGTGAAATTCATATTGGTCCTCTTATTAAAAATGGATTTCTTTGGAAATGTAGATCTTCACTTATTCATAACCCCAAAAACAAAAAAATTATTGAAAAAGCTATTTCTGATTATTTTAGGGAGAACGATACCCCAGATTTATCTAATCCCTTCTCCAGCTGGTGCGCTCACAAGGCCGTCCTTCGTGGTGTACTAATGCAGATATCCTCATCTGAAAAAAAAGAAAAAAGATCAAAAATTAATTCTCTTCAAAAACTGATTAGGGAAAAAGAATTAGAGCAAATTAATCTTCCTTCCCCTTCCCCAATAATTCAAAAAGAACTCTCAAATTTAAGGGTAGAGCTAAAATCAGAAATTTCTTCCTCCTATGATGCAATTATTCGGAAATCAAAATTTAATTACTATGCGGCTCTAAATAAACCTACCCGCTTTATGGCCCGCCTAGTCAAATGTAAAAGAGCAATTAATAGAATAGATAAAATAAAAAACAATAGTGGAATAACGTTTTGCCACCCTAAAGATATAGTGAACCAGTTTGCAAATTTTTACAAAAAACTCTACAACATCAAAACTGATCCTCTAATTTCCCATCCTCACCCAGATGCAATCAACAAATTTTTATCCTCCATTAACCTACCGAAATTGAGCCCTCTGGATCACGAGTCATTGAATAAGCCTTTTTCTAACCTTGAAATTATTAACACAATAAAGCAACTAAAAGATTTCAAGGCTCCGGGTCCAGATGGGTTCATCAATGAGTATTATAAAACTTTTTATGACCTACTTTCTTCCCCTCTCACGAAAATTTTCAATCATGCTTCCTCAATAAGCTCCTTCCCCTCAGAAATGCTGGAAGCCACCATTACCCTAATACCCAAGTCTAAGGATGAGAGAGATAATGTTAAAAATTATAGGCCCATTTCGCTAATTAACACTGATATTAAGATATATTCGAAAATTCTGGCCAATCGTTTATCGACTATTCTCCCATCTCTCATCAACGATGATCAGATTGGCTTCGTTGGTGGGAGGCAAGCAACTGATGGCTCTAGAAGACTTCTGAATATTATTAAGGTGATAAATACGGCGAAACTCCCAACTTCATTGCTTGCTTTAGACGCTGAAAAAGCTTTCGACAGGTTAAATTGGCTATACCTTAAACTCACCCTTATTAAATTCGGTTTTGATAACAAATTTCTCTCTTCAATTATGGCCCTCTATTCTAACCCCCAAGCAAAAATTTATGTTAACAATTATCTCTCAAATCCAATCCCTATCACAAATGGTACTAGACAGGGTTGCCCACTTTCCCCCCTTCTCTTTGTCCTGGCTATGGAGCCTTTGGCACAGAGGATTAGAGAAAACACTGACATTAGGGGGATTTCTACCCCATCTCGAGAATTTAAAATTGGCCTCTTTGCAGATGATGTTATGCTTTCCTTGCTGGACCCAGTAAATTCGGTTGCGGAAGTTTCGAAGGTTCTAGAACTATTCTCTCAGATTTCTTATTTTAAGATCAATAATGAGAAGTCTAAACTTTTAAACATTAATCTGGACCGTCAGACGAGAGAGGTTTTACACTCGAGATTTTCCTTCGGTTTGGCTAAACGCAATCTGACTTATTTGGGGATCAGTATTGGTAAAACTATTAACTCAACAATTTCTGACAACCTGGTTCTGATTGAGGATATCGTCCGTGGAGATTTGATGGAATTTTTGAAAAGAGATTTGTCATGGTGGGGTAGAGTCCTCTCTATTAAGATGTTTGTTCTACCCAAAATCTTGTATTTTTTCCGCAACTTACCTTTAACTATTTCTCACATCTTTATTCAAAAAATTCAAAATCAGATTAATTCCTATGTCTGGGATAATAAACGTGCGAGGATATCTGCAGATATATTGTACAAGAATAAGTGCAACGGAGGTCTGAGCCACCCTAATATTTCCGCTTACTATTTGGCAAACCTCATCAAACAGAGCAGTAATTGGTTTAATTCTGACAGTCCCCCAGCTTGGATGACTCTGGAGACCTTCTTAAATAATGGTTCTTCTCCCCGTGAATTGTTACTTAGGCATCTCTTTAAACAGTGCACTCATGATTCTTCCCATCCTATTTTCCAGGCGATTATTGACGCCTGGAAAAAAATCGCCAAAAGAAAGAAAAAGAGTCCCCTAAGAGATTCTGATAGGGATAAGTTTTCTTTTGTCAAAAATTTTCCAATTGGTTTTGTTGCTGATCTGTATAACTCTTCCATTCCAGATCAATGGGACAATAAAGGGTTAAGGAAAATTGGAGACTTCTATGAAGCTTCTGCCTTTATTCCTTTCCAAACTCTTAAAAAAAGATTCAACTTACCTTCCTCTGATTTCTTTTTATACTCTCATTTAAAGAGCATTATTCTGGAATTTATTTCTGGTAAACTTATTGTTTCTGAAACCTCGGTGAACCTGTTAAGCAACCCATCCCACAAAATTTCTTGGAGCCTGAGACACATATATAACAGCTTCAATAATGATCTTTCCTTCCAAAAACACCTCTACATGATACGCTGGGAAAAAGATCTAAAACTCAATTTCCAATCCGATCAATGGGAGAGTGCTGTTCTTTTTTCTCAGGCCTCTAATATATCTATGCCCTTACAAGAGGCTTACTTCAAAATTCTAACCAGATGGTATTACACTCCAATCAGGCTTCACCATATAAAGCCCAGCAACTCTCCCCTTTGTTGGAGGGAGTGCGGCCTTAGGGGAGATCTTTTACATCTCTTTTGGAGCTGCCCTAAAATCCGGAATCTATGGGCTCAGATCTCTTCTTTGGTAGATGACCTTTTAGGCAGACCTGTAGTATTGACCCCTCAAATGGCTTTACTATCCTTAGATCTTGAACCATATAAGTCATTTGAAAGATCTTTGGTGATTCACTTATTTTCAGTGTGTAAGAACGCATTGGCTTTTTATTGGAGAAAGTCACATGTCCCCACTTTGGAGGACTTAGTTGATAAGATGAATCTCCATAGAATATTTGAACTCAGATTTGCCCTTATCAACAATAATTTACTTAAATTTTCTAGGAAGTGGGATATTTGGCTCACTAAATTCCCTCAACCCTCTCATAACGCTGGAACATCTTAATGTATGTCGTGTTTAGCTCATTAATATGTTTAATTTTTGCTAATGATAGTAATGTGTGTTTAAAGTGTTCAAATTTCTGTATTATCGTATATACTATTTGACGAACAAATTTCTCCCATCTTTCCTGATTATCCATTCCCGTTTGTTCCCTTTCCCTTTCCCTTCCCTCAGAATTTTTCCCTTATTATGAATATTCTTTTGTCACTACTTTTATGCTACGTGTGTTATTCCCCTGTTAAATTGTTTATTAAAAATAAAAAAATATGGTAAAACAAAGAGAGTGAGATGCCAGCTCCTTTCATTCAGTCAGTAGCTTCAAACATTTCTGGACGTTTTTCAATGGCAAAAATCAATGAATATTGTAAATGCACAAACAGTAATATCTCCACATTGCACGGTGCAATTCTGAAATTTTTAGCTTTTTCCTGTTAATCCTAGCATGATAAAGAAGATTCAAAGAGAGTGAGATGCCAGCTCCTTTCATTCAGTCAGTAGCTTCAAACATTTCTGGACGTTTTTCAATGGCAAAAATCAATGAATATTGTAAATGCACAAACAGTAATATCTCCACATTGCACGGTGCAATTCTGAAATTTTTAGCTTTTTCCTGTTAATCCTAGCATGATAAAGAAGATTCAAAGAGAGTGAGATGCCAGCTCCTTTCATTCAGTCAGTAGCTTCAAACATTTCTGGACGTTTTTCAATGGCAAAAATCAATGAATATTGTAAATGCACAAACAGTAATATCTCCACATTGCACGGTGCAATTCTGAAATTTTTAGCTTTTTCCTGTTAATCCTAGCATGATAAAGAAGATTCAAAGAGAGTGAGATGCCAGCTCCTTTCATTCAGTCAGTAGCTTCAAACATTTCTGGACGTTTTTCAATGGCAAAAATCAATGAATATTGTAAATGCACAAACAGTAATATCTCCACATTGCACGGTGCAATTCTGAAATTTTTAGCTTTTTCCTGTTAATCCTAGCATGATAAAGAAGATTCAAAGAGAGTGAGATGCCAGCTCCTTTCATTCAGTCAGTAGCTTCAAACATTTCTGGACGTTTTTCAATGGCAAAAATCAATGAATATTGTAAATGCACAAACAGTAATATCTCCACATTGCACGGTGCAATTCTGAAATTTTTAGCTTTTTCCTGTTAATCCTAGCATGATAAAGAAGATTCAAAGAGAGTGAGATGCCAGCTCCTTTCATTCAGTCAGTAGCTTCAAACATTTCTGGTATATGAAAAACATGTTTTTCAATGGCAAAAATCAATGAATATTGTAAATGCACAAACAGTAATATCTCCACATTGCACGGTGCAATTCTGAAATTTTTAGCTTTTTCCTGTTAATCCTAGCATGATAAAGAAGATTCAAAGAGAGTGAGATGCCAGCTCCTTTCATTCAGTCAGTAGCTTCAAACATTTCTGGACGTTTTTCAATGGCAAAAATCAATGAATATTGTAAATGCACAAACAGTAATATCTCCACATTGCACGGTGCAATTCTGAAATTTTTTGCTTTTTCCTGTTAATCCTAGCATGATAAAGAAGATTCAAAGAGAGTGAGATGCCAGCTCCTTTCATTCAGTCAGTAGCTTCAAACATTTCTGGACGTTTTTCAATGGCAAAAATCAATGAATATTGTAAATGCACAAACAGTAATATCTCCACATTGCACGGTGCAATTCTGAAATTTTTAGCTTTTTCCTGTTAATCCTAGCATGATAAAGAAGATTCAAAGAGAGTGAGATGCCAGCTCCTTTCATTCAGTCAGTAGCTTCAAACATTTCTGGACGTTTTTCAATGGCAAAAATCAATGAATATTGTAAATGCACAAACAGTAATATCTCCACATTGCACGGTGCAATTCTGAAATTTTTAGCTTTTTCCTGTTAATCCTAGCATGATAAAGAAGATTCAAAGAGAGTGAGATGCCAGCTCCTTTCATTCAGTCAGTAGCTTCAAACATTTCTGGTATATGAAAAACATGTTTTTCAATGGCAAAAATCAATGAATATTGTAAATGCACAAACAGTAATATCTCCACATTGCACGGTGCAATTCTGAAATTTTTAGCTTTTTCCTGTTAATCCTAGCATGATAAAGAAGATTCAAAGAGAGTGAGATGCCAGCTCCTTTCATTCAGTCAGTAGCTTCAAACATTTCTGGACGTTTTTCAATGGCAAAAATCAATGAATATTGTAAATGCACAAACAGTAATATCTCCACATTGCACGGTGCAATTCTGAAATTTTTAGCTTTTTCCTGTTAATCCTAGCATGATAAAGAAGATTCAAAGAGAGTGAGATGCCAGCTCCTTTCATTCAGTCAGTAGCTTCAAACATTTCTGGACGTTTTTCAATGGCAAAAATCAATGAATATTGTAAATGCACAAACAGTAATATCTCCACATTGCACGGTGCAATTCTGAAATTTTTTGCTTTTTCCTGCTAATCCTAGCATGATAAAGAAGATTCAAAGAGAGTGAGATGCCAGCTCCTTTCATTCAGTCAGTAGCTTCAAACATTTCTGGTATATGAAAAACATGTTTTTCAATGGCAAAAATCAATGAATATTGTAAATGCACAAACAGTAATATCTCCACATTGCACGGTGCAATTCTGAAATTTTTAGCTTTTTCCTGTTAATCCTAGCATGATAAAGAAGATTCAAAGAGAGTGAGATGCCAGCTCCTTTCATTCAGTCAGTAGCTTCAAACATTTCTGGACGTTTTTCAATGGCAAAAATCAATGAATATTGTAAATGCACAAACAGTAATATCTCCACATTGCACGGTGCAATTCTGAAATTTTTAGCTTTTTCCTGTTAATCCTAGCATGATAAAGAAGATTCAAAGAGAGTGAGATGCCAGCTCCTTTCATTCAGTCAGTAGCTTCAAACATTTCTGGACGTTTTTCAATGGCAAAAATCAATGAATATTGTAAATGCACAAACAGTAATATCTCCACATTGCACGGTGCAATTCTGAAATTTTTAGCTTTTTCCTGTTAATCCTAGCATGATAAAGAAGATTCAAAGAGAGTGAGATGCCAGCTCCTTTCATTCAGTCAGTAGCTTCAAACATTTCTGGTATATGAAAAACATGTTTTTCAATGGCAAAAATCAATGAATATTGTAAATGCACAAACAGTAATATCTCCACATTGCACGGTGCAATTCTGAAATTTTTAGCTTTTTCCTGTTAATCCTAGCATGATAAAGAAGATTCAAAGAGAGTGAGATGCCAGCTCCTTTCATTCAGTCAGTAGCTTCAAACATTTCTGGTATATGAAAAACATGTTTTTCAATGGCAAAAATCAATGAATATTGTAAATGCACAAACAGTAATATCTCCACATTGCACGGTGCAATTCTGAAATTTTTAGCTTTTTCCTGCTAATCCTAGCATGATAAAGAAGATTCAAAGAGAGTGAGATGCCAGCTCCTTTCATTCAGTCAGTAGCTTCAAACATTTCTGGACGTTTTTCAATGGCAAAAATCAATGAATATTGTAAATGCACAAACAGTAATATCTCCACATTGCACGGTGCAATTCTGAAATTTTTAGCTTTTTCCTGCTAATCCTAGCATGATAAAGAAGATTCAAAGAGAGTGAGATGCCAGCTCCTTTCATTCAGTCAGTAGCTTCAAACATTTCTGGTATATGAAAAACATGTTTTTCAATGGCAAAAATCAATGAATATTGTAAATGCACAAACAGTAATATCTCCACATTGCACGGTGCAATTCTGAAATTTTTAGCTTTTTCCTGTTAATCCTAGCATGATAAAGAAGATTCAAAGAGAGTGAGATGCCAGCTCCTTTCATTCAGTCAGTAGCTTCAAACATTTCTGGACGTTTTTCAATGGCAAAAATCAATGAATATTGTAAATGCACAAACAGTAATATCTCCACATTGCACGGTGCAATTCTGAAATTTTTAGCTTTTTCCTGTTAATCCTAGCATGATAAAGAAGATTCAAAGAGAGTGAGATGCCAGCTCCTTTCATTCAGTCAGTAGCTTCAAACATTTCTGGTATATGAAAAACATGTTTTTCAATGGCAAAAATCAATGAATATTGTAAATGCACAAACAGTAATATCTCCACATTGCACGGTGCAATTCTGAAATTTTTAGCTTTTTCCTGTTAATCCTAGCATGATAAAGAAGATTCAAAGAGAGTGAGATGCCAGCTCCTTTCATTCAGTCAGTAGCTTCAAACATTTCTGGTATATGAAAAACATGTTTTTCAATGGCAAAAATCAATGAATATTGTAAATGCACAAACAGTAATATCTCCACATTGCACGGTGCAATTCTGAAATTTTTAGCTTTTTCCTGTTAATCCTAGCATGATAAAGAAGATTCAAAGAGAGTGAGATGCCAGCTCCTTTCATTCAGTCAGTAGCTTCAAACATTTCTGGACGTTTTTCAATGGCAAAAATCAATGAATATTGTAAATGCACAAACAGTAATATCTCCACATTGCACGGTGCAATTCTGAAATTTTTAGCTTTTTCCTGCTAATCCTAGCATGATAAAGAAGATTCAAAGAGAGTGAGATGCCAGCTCCTTTCATTCAGTCAGTAGCTTCAAACATTTCTGGTATATGAAAAACATGTTTTTCAATGGCAAAAATCAATGAATATTGTAAATGCACAAACAGTAATATCTCCACATTGCACGGTGCAATTCTGAAATTTTTAGCTTTTTCCTGTTAATCCTAGCATGATAAAGAAGATTCAAAGAGAGTGAGATGCCAGCTCCTTTCATTCAGTCAGTAGCTTCAAACATTTCTGGACGTTTTTCAATGGCAAAAATCAATGAATATTGTAAATGCACAAACAGTAATATCTCCACATTGCACGGTGCAATTCTGAAATTTTTAGCTTTTTCCTGTTAATCCTAGCATGATAAAGAAGATTCAAAGAGAGTGAGATGCCAGCTCCTTTCATTCAGTCAGTAGCTTCAAACATTTCTGGTATATGAAAAACATGTTTTTCAATGGCAAAAATCAATGAATATTGTAAATGCACAAACAGTAATATCTCCACATTGCACGGTGCAATTCTGAAATTTTTTGCTTTTTCCTGCTAATCCTAGCATGATAAAGAAGATTCAAAGAGAGTGAGATGCCAGCTCCTTTCATTCAGTCAGTAGCTTCAAACATTTCTGGACGTTTTTCAATGGCAAAAATCAATGAATATTGTAAATGCACAAACAGTAATATCTCCACATTGCACGGTGCAATTCTGAAATTTTTAGCTTTTTCCTGTTAATCCTAGCATGATAAAGAAGATTCAAAGAGAGTGAGATGCCAGCTCCTTTCATTCAGTCAGTAGCTTCAAACATTTCTGGACGTTTTTCAATGGCAAAAATCAATGAATATTGTAAATGCACAAAGAGTAATATCTCCACATTGCACCGTGCAATTCTGAAATTTTTAGCTTTTTCCTGTTAATCCTAGCATGATAAAGAAGATTCAAAGAGAGTGAGATGCCAGCTCCTTTCATTCAGTCAGTAGCTTCAAACATTTCTGGACGTTTTTCAATGGCAAAAATCAATGAATATTGTAAATGCACAAACAGTAATATCTCCACATTGCACGGTGCAATTCTGAAATTTTTAGCTTTTTCCTGTTAATCCTAGCATGATAAAGAAGATTCAAAGAGAGTGAGATGCCAGCTCCTTTCATTCAGTCAGTAGCTTCAAACATTTCTGGACGTTTTTCAATGGCAAAAATCAATGAATATTGTAAATGCACAAACAGTAATATCTCCACATTGCACGGTGCAATTCTGAAATTTTTAGATTTTTCCTGTTAATCCTAGCATGATAAAGAAGATTCAAAGAGAGTGAGATGCCAGCTCCTTTCATTCAGTCAGTAGCTTCAAACATTTCTGGACGTTTTTCAATGGCAAAAATCAATGAATATTGTAAATGCACAAACAGTAATATCTCCACATTGCACGGTGCAATTCTGAAATTTTTTGCTTTTTCCTGCTAATCCTAGCATGATAAAGAAGATTCAAAGAGAGTGAGATGCCAGCTCCTTTCATTCAGTCAGTAGCTTCAAACATTTCTGGACGTTTTTCAATGGCAAAAATCAATGAATATTGTAAATGCACAAACAGTAATATCTCCACATTGCACGGTGCAATTCTGAAATTTTTAGCTTTTTCCTGTTAATCCTAGCATGATAAAGAAGATTCAAAGAGAGTGAGATGCCAGCTCCTTTCATTCAGTCAGTAGCTTCAAACATTTCTGGACGTTTTTCAATGGCAAAAATCAATGAATATTGTAAATGCACAAACAGTAATATCTCCACATTGCACGGTGCAATTCTGAAATTTTTAGCTTTTTCCTGCTAATCCTAGCATGATAAAGAAGATTCAAAGAGAGTGAGATGCCAGCTCCTTTCATTCAGTCAGTAGCTTCAAACATTTCTGGTATATGAAAAACATGTTTTTCAATGGCAAAAATCAATGAATATTGTAAATGCACAAACAGTAATATCTCCACATTGCACGGTGCAATTCTGAAATTTTTAGCTTTTTCCTGTTAATCCTAGCATGATAAAGAAGATTCAAAGAGAGTGAGATGCCAGCTCCTTTCATTCAGTCAGTAGCTTCAAACATTTCTGGACGTTTTTCAATGGCAAAAATCAATGAATATTGTAAATGCACAAACAGTAATATCTCCACATTGCACGGTGCAATTCTGAAATTTTTAGCTTTTTCCTGTTAATCCTAGCATGATAAAGAAGATTCAAAGAGAGTGAGATGCCAGCTCCTTTCATTCAGTCAGTAGCTTCAAACATTTCTGGACGTTTTTCAATGGCAAAAATCAATGAATATTGTAAATGCACAAACAGTAATATCTCCACATTGCACGGTGCAATTCTGAAATTTTTAGCTTTTTCCTGTTAATCCTAGCATGATAAAGAAGATTCAAAGAGAGTGAGATGCCAGCTCCTTTCATTCAGTCAGTAGCTTCAAACATTTCTGGACGTTTTTCAATGGCAAAAATCAATGAATATTGTAAATGCACAAACAGTAATATCTCCACATTGCACGGTGCAATTCTGAAATTTTTTGCTTTTTCCTGCTAATCCTAGCATGATAAAGAAGATTCAAAGAGAGTGAGATGCCAGCTCCTTTCATTCAGTCAGTAGCTTCAAACATTTCTGGACGTTTTTCAATGGCAAAAATCAATGAATATTGTAAATGCACAAACAGTAATATCTCCACATTGCACGGTGCAATTCTGAAATTTTTAGCTTTTTCCTGTTAATCCTAGCATGATAAAGAAGATTCAAAGAGAGTGAGATGCCAGCTCCTTTCATTCAGTCAGTAGCTTCAAACATTTCTGGACGTTTTTCAATGGCAAAAATCAATGAATATTGTAAATGCACAAACAGTAATATCTCCACATTGCACGGTGCAATTCTGAAATTTTTAGCTTTTTCCTGTTAATCCTAGCATGATAAAGAAGATTCAAAGAGAGTGAGATGCCAGCTCCTTTCATTCAGTCAGTAGCTTCAAACATTTCTGATATATGAAAAACATGTTTTTCAATGGCAAAAATCAATGAATATTGTAAATGCACAAACAGTAATATCTCCACATTGCACGGTGCAATTCTGAAATTTTTAGCTTTTTCCTGTTAATCCTAGCATGATAAAGAAGATTCAAAGAGAGTGAGATGCCAGCTCCTTTCATTCAGTCAGTAGCTTCAAACATTTCTGGACGTTTTTCAATGGCAAAAATCAATGAATATTGTAAATGCACAAACAGTAATATCTCCACATTGCACGGTGCAATTCTGAAATTTTTAGCTTTTTCCTGTTAATCCTAGCATGATAAAGAAGATTCAAAGAGAGTGAGATGCCAGCTCCTTTCATTCAGTCAGTAGCTTCAAACATTTCTGGTATATGAAAAACATGTTTTTCAATGGCAAAAATCAATGAATATTGTAAATGCACAAACAGTAATATCTCCACATTGCACGGTGCAATTCTGAAATTTTTAGCTTTTTCCTGTTAATCCTAGCATGATAAAGAAGATTCAAAGAGAGTGAGATGCCAGCTCCTTTCATTCAGTCAGTAGCTTCAAACATTTCTGGACGTTTTTCAATGGCAAAAATCAATGAATATTGTAAATGCACAAACAGTAATATCTCCACATTGCACGGTGCAATTCTGAAATTTTTAGCTTTTTCCTGTTAATCCTAGCATGATAAAGAAGATTCAAAGAGAGTGAGATGCCAGCTCCTTTCATTCAGTCAGTAGCTTCAAACATTTCTGGTATATGAAAAACATGTTTTTCAATGGCAAAAATCAATGAATATTGTAAATGCACAAACAGTAATATCTCCACATTGCACGGTGCAATTCTGAAATTTTTAGCTTTTTCCTGTTAATCCTAGCATGATAAAGAAGATTCAAAGAGAGTGAGATGCCAGCTCCTTTCATTCAGTCAGTAGCTTCAAACATTTCTGGTATATGAAAAACATGTTTTTCAATGGCAAAAATCAATGAATATTGTAAATGCACAAACAGTAATATCTCCACATTGCACGGTGCAATTCTGAAATTTTTAGCTTTTTCCTGTTAATCCTAGCATGATAAAGAAGATTCAAAGAGAGTGAGATGCCAGCTCCTTTCATTCAGTCAGTAGCTTCAAACATTTCTGGACGTTTTTCAATGGCAAAAATCAATGAATATTGTAAATGCACAAACAGTAATATCTCCACATTGCACGGTGCAATTCTGAAATTTTTAGCTTTTTCCTGTTAATCCTAGCATGATAAAGAAGATTCAAAGAGAGTGAGATGCCAGCTCCTTTCATTCAGTCAGTAGCTTCAAACATTTCTGGACGTTTTTCAATGGCAAAAATCAATGAATATTGTAAATGCACAAACAGTAATATCTCCACATTGCACGGTGCAATTCTGAAATTTTTAGCTTTTTCCTGTTAATCCTAGCATGATAAAGAAGATTCAAAGAGAGTGAGATGCCAGCTCCTTTCATTCAGTCAGTAGCTTCAAACATTTCTGGTATATGAAAAACATGTTTTTCAATGGCAAAAATCAATGAATATTGTAAATGCACAAACAGTAATATCTCCACATTGCACGGTGCAATTCTGAAATTTTTAGCTTTTTCCTGTTAATCCTAGCATGATAAAGAAGATTCAAAGAGAGTGAGATGCCAGCTCCTTTCATTCAGTCAGTAGCTTCAAACATTTCTGGACGTTTTTCAATGGCAAAAATCAATGAATATTGTAAATGCACAAACAGTAATATCTCCACATTGCACGGTGCAATTCTGAAATTTTTAGCTTTTTCCTGTTAATCCTAGCATGATAAAGAAGATTCAAAGAGAGTGAGATGCCAGCTCCTTTCATTCAGTCAGTAGCTTCAAACATTTCTGGACGTTTTTCAATGGCAAAAATCAATGAATATTGTAAATGCACAAACAGTAATATCTCCACATTGCACGGTGCAATTCTGAAATTTTTAGCTTTTTCCTGTTAATCCTAGCATGATAAAGAAGATTCAAAGAGAGTGAGATGCCAGCTCCTTTCATTCAGTCAGTAGCTTCAAACATTTCTGGACGTTTTTCAATGGCAAAAATCAATGAATATTGTAAATGCACAAACAGTAATATCTACACATTGCACGGTGCAATTCTGAAATTTTTAGCTTTTTCCTGTTAATCCTAGCATGATAAAGAAGATTCAAAGAGAGTGAGATGCCAGCTCCTTTCATTCAGTCAGTAGCTTCAAACATTTCTGGTATATGAAAAACATGTTTTTCAATGGCAAAAATCAATGAATATTGTAAATGCACAAACAGTAATATCTCCACATTGCACGGTGCAATTCTGAAATTTTTAGCTTTTTCCTGTTAATCCTAGCATGATAAAGAAGATTCAAAGAGAGTGAGATGCCAGCTCCTTTCATTCAGTCAGTAGCTTCAAACATTTCTGGACGTTTTTCAATGGCAAAAATCAATGAATATTGTAAATGCACAAACAGTAATATCTCCACATTGCACGGTGCAATTCTGAAATTTTTAGCTTTTTCCTGTTAATCCTAGCATGATAAAGAAGATTCAAAGAGAGTGAGATGCCAGCTCCTTTCATTCAGTCAGTAGCTTCAAACATTTCTGGTATATGAAAAACATGTTTTTCAATGGCAAAAATCAATGAATATTGTAAATGCACAAACAGTAATATCTCCACATTGCACGGTGCAATTCTGAAATTTTTAGCTTTTTCCTGTTAATCCTAGCATGATAAAGAAGATTCAAAGAGAGTGAGATGCCAGCTCCTTTCATTCAGTCAGTAGCTTCAAACATTTCTGGACGTTTTTCAATGGCAAAAATCAATGAATATTGTAAATGCACAAACAGTAATATCTCCACATTGCACGGTGCAATTCTGAAATTTTTAGCTTTTTCCTGTTAATCCTAGCATGATAAAGAAGATTCAAAGAGAGTGAGATGCCAGCTCCTTTCATTCAGTCAGTAGCTTCAAACATTTCTGGTATATGAAAAACATGTTTTTCAATGGCAAAAATCAATGAATATTGTAAATGCACAAACAGTAATATCTCCACATTGCACGGTGCAATTCTGAAATTTTTAGCTTTTTCCTGTTAATCCTAGCATGATAAAGAAGATTCAAAGAGAGTGAGATGCCAGCTCCTTTCATTCAGTCAGTAGCTTCAAACATTTCTGGACGTTTTTCAATGGCAAAAATCAATGAATATTGTAAATGCACAAACAGTAATATCTCCACATTGCACGGTGCAATTCTGAAATTTTTAGCTTTTTCCTGTTAATCCTAGCATGATAAAGAAGATTCAAAGAGAGTGAGATGCCAGCTCCTTTCATTCAGTCAGTAGCTTCAAACATTTCTGGTATATGAAAAACATGTTTTTCAATGGCAAAAATCAATGAATATTGTAAATGCACAAACAGTAATATGTCCACATTGCACGGTGCAATTCTGAAATTTTTAGCTTTTTCCTGTTAATCCTAGCATGATAAAGAAGATTCAAAGAGAGTGAGATGCCAGCTCCTTTCATTCAGTCAGTAGCTTCAAACATTTCTGGACGTTTTTCAATGGCAAAAATCAATGAATATTGTAAATGCACAAACAGTAATATCTCCACATTGCACGGTGCAATTCTGAAATTTTTAGCTTTTTCCTGTTAATCCTAGCATGATAAAGAAGATTCAAAGAGAGTGAGATGCCAGCTCCTTTCATTCAGTCAGTAGCTTCAAACATTTCTGGACGTTTTTCAATGGCAAAAATCAATGAATATTGTAAATGCACAAACAGTAATATCTCCACATTGCATGGTGCAATTCTGAAATTTTTAGCTTTTTCCTGTTAATCCTAGCATGATAAAGAAGATTCAAAGAGAGTGAGATGCCAGCTCCTTTCATTCAGTCAGTAGCTTCAAACATTTCTGGACGTTTTTCAATGGCAAAAATCAATGAATATTGTAAATGCACAAACAGTAATATCTCCACATTGCACGGTGCAATTCTGAAATTTTTAGCTTTTTCCTGTTAATCCTAGCATGATAAAGAAGATTCAAAGAGAGTGAGATGCCAGCTCCTTTCATTCAGTCAGTAGCTTCAAACATTTCTGGTATATGAAAAACATGTTTTTCAATGGCAAAAATCAATGAATATTGTAAATGCACAAACAGTAATATCTCCACATTGCACGGTGCAATTCTGAAATTTTTAGCTTTTTCCTGTTAATCCTAGCATGATAAAGAAGATTCAAAGAGAGTGAGATGCCAGCTCCTTTCATTCAGTCAGTAGCTTCAAACATTTCTGGACGTTTTTCAATGGCAAAAATCAATGAATATTGTAAATGCACAAACAGTAATATCTCCACATTGCACGGTGCAATTCTGAAATTTTTAGCTTTTTCCTGTTAATCCTAGCATGATAAAGAAGATTCAAAGAGAGTGAGATGCCAGCTCCTTTCATTCAGTCAGTAGCTTCAAACATTTCTGGTATATGAAAAACATGTTTTTCAATGGCAAAAATCAATGAATATTGTAAATGCACAAACAGTAATATCTCCACATTGCACAGTGCAATTCTGAAATTTTTAGCTTTTTCCTGTTAATCCTAGCATGATAAAGAAGATTCAAAGAGAGTGAGATGCCAGCTCCTTTCATTCAGTCAGTAGCTTCAAACATTTCTGGTATATGAAAAACATGTTTTTCAATGGCAAAAATCAATGAATATTGTAAATGCACAAACAGTAATATCTCCACATTGCACGGTGCAATTCTGAAATTTTTAGCTTTTTCCTGTTAATCCTAGCATGATAAAGAAGATTCAAAGAGAGTGAGATGCCAGCTCCTTTCATTCAGTCAGTAGCTTCAAACATTTCTGGACGTTTTTCAATGGCAAAAATCAATGAATATTGTAAATGCACAAACAGTAATATCTCCACATTGCACGGTGCAATTCTGAAATTTTTAGCTTTTTCCTGTTAATCCTAGCATGATAAAGAAGATTCAAAGAGAGTGAGATGCCAGCTCCTTTCATTCAGTCAGTAGCTTCAAACATTTCTGGACGTTTTTCAATGGCAAAAATCAATGAATATTGTAAATGCACAAACAGTAATATCTCCACATTGCACGGTGCAATTCTGAAATTTTTAGCTTTTTCCTGTTAATCCTAGCATGATAAAGAAGATTCAAAGAGAGTGAGATGCCAGCTCCTTTCATTCAGTCAGTAGCTTCAAACATTTCTGGACGTTTTTCAATGGCAAAAATCAATGAATAAAACAGTAATATCTCCACATTGCACGGTGCAATTCTGAAATTTTTAGCTTTTTCCTGTTAATCCTAGCATGATAAAGAAGATTCAAAGAGAGTGAGATGCCAGCTCCTTTCATTCAGTCAGTAGCTTCAAACATTTCTGGTATATGAAAAACATGTTTTTCAATGGCAAAAATCAATGAATATTGTAAATGCACAAACAGTAATATCTCCACATTGCACGGTGCAATTCTGAAATTTTTAGCTTTTTCCTGCTAATCCTAGCATGATAAAGAAGATTCAAAGAGAGTGAGATGCCAGCTCCTTTCATTCAGTCAGTAGCTTCAAACATTTCTGGTATATGAAAAACATGTTTTTCAATGGCAAAAATCAATGAATATTGTAAATGCACAAACAGTAATATCTCCACATTGCACGGTGCAATTCTGAAATTTTTAGCTTTTTCCTGTTAATCCTAGCATGATAAAGAAGATTCAAAGAGAGTGAGATGCCAGCTCCTTTCATTCAGTCAGTAGCTTCAAACATTTCTGGTATATGAAAAACATGTTTTTCAATGGCAAAAATCAATGAATATTGTAAATGCACAAACAGTAATATCTCCACATTGCACGGTGCAATTCTGAAATTTTTAGCTTTTTCCTGTTAATCCTAGCATGATAAAGAAGATTCAAAGAGAGTGAGATGCCAGCTCCTTTCATTCAGTCAGTAGCTTCAAACATTTCTGGACGTTTTTCAATGGCAAAAATCAATGAATATTGTAAATGCACAAACAGTAATATCTCCACATTGCACGGTGCAATTCTGAAATTTTTAGCTTTTTCCTGTTAATCCTAGCATGATAAAGAAGATTCAAAGAGAGTGAGATGCCAGCTCCTTTCATTCAGTCAGTAGCTTCAAACATTTCTGGTATATGAAAAACATGTTTTTCAATGGCAAAAATCAATGAATATTGTAAATGCACAAACAGTAATATCTCCACATTGCACGGTGCAATTCTGAATTTTTTTGCTTTTTCCTGCTAATCCTAGCATGATAAAGAAGATTCAAAGAGAGTGAGATGCCAGCTCCTTTCATTCAGTCAGTAGCTTCAAACATTTCTGGTATATGAAAAACATGTTTTTCAATGGCAAAAATCAATGAATATTGTAAATGCACAAACAGTAATATCTCCACATTGCACGGTGCAATTCTGAAATTTTTAGCTTTTTCCTGTTAATCCTAGCATGATAAAGAAGATTCAAAGAGAGTGAGATGCCAGCTCCTTTCATTCAGTCAGTAGCTTCAAACATTTCTGGACGTTTTTCAATGGCAAAAATCAATGAATATTGTAAATGCACAAACAGTAATATCTCCACATTGCACGGTGCAATTCTGAAATTTTTAGCTTTTTCCTGTTAATCCTAGCATGATAAAGAAGATTCAAAGAGAGTGAGATGCCAGCTCCTTTCATTCAGTCAGTAGCTTCAAACATTTCTGGTATATGAAAAACATGTTTTTCAATGGCAAAAATCAATGAATATTGTAAATGCACAAACAGTAATATCTCCACATTGCACGGTGCAATTCTGAAATTTTTAGCTTTTTCCTGTTAATCCTAGCATGATAAAGAAGATTCAAAGAGAGTGAGATGCCAGCTCCTTTCATTCAGTCAGTAGCTTCAAACATTTCTGGACGTTTTTCAATGGCAAAAATCAATGAATATTGTAAATGCACAAACAGTAATATCTCCACATTGCACGGTGCAATTCTGAAATTTTTAGCTTTTTCCTGCTAATCCTAGCATGATAAAGAAGATTCAAAGAGAGTGAGATGCCAGCTCCTTTCATTCAGTCAGTAGCTTCAAACATTTCTGGTATATGAAAAACATGTTTTTCAAAGGCAAAAATCAATGAATATTGTAAATGCACAAACAGTAATATCTCCACATTGCACGGTGCAATTCTGAAATTTTTAGCTTTTTCCTGTTAATCCTAGCATGATAAAGAAGATTCAAAGAGAGTGAGATGCCAGCTCCTTTCATTCAGTCAGTAGCTTCAAACATTTCTGGTATATGAAAAACATGTTTTTCAATGGCAAAAATCAATGAATATTGTAAATGCACAAACAGTAATATCTCCACATTGCACGGTGCAATTCTGAAATTTTTAGCTTTTTCCTGTTAATCCTAGCATGATAAAGAAGATTCAAAGAGAGTGAGATGCCAGCTCCTTTCATTCAGTCAGTAGCTTCAAACATTTCTGGACGTTTTTCAATGGCAAAAATCAATGAATATTGTAAATGCACAAACAGTAATATCTCCACATTGCACGGTACAATTCTGAAATTTTTAGCTTTTTCCTGCTAATCCTAGCATGATAAAGAAGATTCAAAGAGAGTGAGATGCCAGCTCCTTTCATTCAGTCAGTAGCTTCAAACATTTCTGGTATATGAAAAACATGTTTTTCAATGGCAAAAATCAATGAATATTGTAAATGCACAAACAGTAATATCTCCACATTGCACGGTGCAATTCTGAAATTTTTAGCTTTTTCCTGTTAATCCTAGCATGATAAAGAAGATTCAAAGAGAGTGAGATGCCAGCTCCTTTCATTCAGTCAGTAGCTTCAAACATTTCTGGTATATGAAAAACATGTTTTTCAATGGCAAAAATCAATGAATATTGTAAATGCACAAACAGTAATATCTCCACATTGCACGGTGCAATTCTGAAATTTTTAGCTTTTTCCTGTTAATCCTAGCATGATAAAGAAGATTCAAAGAGAGTGAGATGCCAGCTCCTTTCATTCAGTCAGTAGCTTCAAACATTTCTGGACGTTTTTCAATGGCAAAAATCAATGAATATTGTAAATGCACAAACAGTAATATCTCCACATTGCACGGTGCAATTCTGAAATTTTTAGCTTTTTCCTGTTAATCCTAGCATGATAAAGAAGATTCAAAGAGAGTGAGATGCCAGCTCCTTTCATTCAGTCAGTAGCTTCAAACATTTCTGGACGTTTTTCAATGGCAAAAATCAATGAATATTGTAAATGCACAAACAGTAATATCTCCACATTGCACGGTGCAATTCTGAAATTTTTAGCTTTTTCCTGTTAATCCTAGCATGATAAAGAAGATTCAAAGAGAGTGAGATGCCAGCTCCTTTCATTCAGTCAGTAGCTTCAAACATTTCTGGACGTTTTTCAATGGCAAAAATCAATGAATAAAACAGTAATATCTCCACATTGCACGGTGCAATTCTGAAATTTTTAGCTTTTTCCTGTTAATCCTAGCATGATAAAGAAGATTCAAAGAGAGTGAGATGCCAGCTCCTTTCATTCAGTCAGTAGCTTCAAACATTTCTGGTATATGAAAAACATGTTTTTCAATGGCAAAAATCAATGAATATTGTAAATGCACAAACAGTAATATCTCCACATTGCACGGTGCAATTCTGAAATTTTTAGCTTTTTCCTGTTAATCCTAGCATGATACTGACTGAATGAAAGGAGCTGGCATCTCACTCTCTTTGAATCTTCTTTATCATGCTAGGATTAACAGGAAAAAGCTAAAAATTTCAGAATTGCACCGTGCAATGTGGAGATATTACTGTTTGTGCATTTACAATATTCATTGATTTTTGCCATTGAAAAACGTCCAGAAATGTTTGAAGCTACTGACTGAATGAAAGGAGCTGGCATCTCACTCTCTTTGAATCTTCTTTATCATGCTAGGATTAACAGGAAAAAGCTAAAAATTTCAGAATTGCACCGTGCAATGTGGAGATATTACTGTTTGTGCATTTACAATATTCATTGATTTTTGCCATTGAAAAACATGTTTTTCATATACCAGAAATGTTTGAAGCTACTGACTGAATGAAAGGAGCTGGCATCTCACTCTCTTTGAATCTTCTTTATCATGCTAGGATTAGCAGGAAAAAGCAAAAAATTTCAGAATTGCACCGTGCAATGTGGAGATATTACTGTTTGTGCATTTACAATATTCATTGATTTTTGCCATTGAAAAACATGTTTTTCATATACCAGAAATGTTTGAAGCTACTGACTGAATGAAAGGAGCTGGCATCTCACTCTCTTTGAATCTTCTTTATCATGCTAGGATTAACAGGAAAAAGCTAAAAATTTCAGAATTGCACCGTGCAATGTGGAGATATTACTGTTTGTGCATTTACAATATTCATTGATTTTTGCCATTGAAAAACGTCCAGAAATGTTTGAAGCTACTGACTGAATGAAAGGAGCTGGCATCTCACTCTCTTTGAATCTTCTTTATCATGCTAGGATTAACAGGAAAAAGCTAAAAATTTCAGAATTGCACCGTGCAATGTGGAGATATTACTGTTTGTGCATTTACAATATTCATTGATTTTTGCCATTGAAAAACATGTTTTTCATATACCAGAAATGTTTGAAGCTACTGACTGAATGAAAGGAGCTGGCATCTCACTCTCTTTGAATCTTCTTTATCATGCTAGGATTAACAGGAAAAAGCTAAAAATTTCAGAATTGCACCGTGCAATGTGGAGATATTACTGTTTGTGCATTTACAATATTCATTGATTTTTGCCATTGAAAAACATGTTTTTCATATACCAGAAATGTTTGAAGCTACTGACTGAATGAAAGGAGCTGGCATCTCACTCTCTTTGAATCTTCTTTATCATGCTAGGATTAACAGGAAAAAGCTAAAAATTTCAGAATTGCACCGTGCAATGTGGAGATATTACTGTTTGTGCATTTACAATATTCATTGATTTTTGCCATTGAAAAACATGTTTTTCATATACCAGAAATGTTTGAAGCTACTGACTGAATGAAAGGAGCTGGCATCTCACTCTCTTTGAATCTTCTTTATCATGCTAGGATTAGCAGGAAAAAGCTAAAAATTTCAGAATTGCACCGTGCAATGTGGAGATATTACTGTTTGTGCATTTACAATATTCATTGATTTTTGCCATTGAAAAACATGTTTTTCATATACCAGAAATGTTTGAAGCTACTGACTGAATGAAAGGAGCTGGCATCTCACTCTCTTTGAATCTTCTTTATCATGCTAGGATTAACAGGAAAAAGCTAAAAATTTCAGAATTGCACCGTGCAATGTGGAGATATTACTGTTTTATTCATTGATTTTTGCCATTGAAAAACGTCCAGAAATGTTTGAAGCTACTGACTGAATGAAAGGAGCTGGCATCTCACTCTCTTTGAATCTTCTTTATCATGCTAGGATTAACAGGAAAAAGCTAAAAATTTCAGAATTGCACCGTGCAATGTGGAGATATTACTGTTTGTGCATTTACAATATTCATTGATTTTTGCCATTGAAAAACGTCCAGAAATGTTTGAAGCTACTGACTGAATGAAAGGAGCTGGCATCTCACTCTCTTTGAATCTTCTTTATCATGCTAGGATTAACAGGAAAAAGCTAAAAATTTCAGAATTGCACCGTGCAATGTGGAGATATTACTGTTTGTGCATTTACAATATTCATTGATTTTTGCCATTGAAAAACGTCCAGAAATGTTTGAAGCTACTGACTGAATGAAAGGAGCTGGCATCTCACTCTCTTTGAATCTTCTTTATCATGCTAGGATTAACAGGAAAAAGCTAAAAATTTCAGAATTGCACCGTGCAATGTGGAGATATTACTGTTTGTGCATTTACAATATTCATTGATTTTTGCCATTGAAAAACATGTTTTTCATATACCAGAAATGTTTGAAGCTACTGACTGAATGAAAGGAGCTGGCATCTCACTCTCTTTGAATCTTCTTTATCATGCTAGGATTAACAGGAAAAAGCTAAAAATTTCAGAATTGCACCGTGCAATGTGGAGATATTACTGTTTGTGCATTTACAATATTCATTGATTTTTGCCATTGAAAAACATGTTTTTCATATACCAGAAATGTTTGAAGCTACTGACTGAATGAAAGGAGCTGGCATCTCACTCTCTTTGAATCTTCTTTATCATGCTAGGATTAGCAGGAAAAAGCTAAAAATTTCAGAATTGCACCGTGCAATGTGGAGATATTACTGTTTGTGCATTTACAATATTCATTGATTTTTGCCATTGAAAAACGTCCAGAAATGTTTGAAGCTACTGACTGAATGAAAGGAGCTGGCATCTCACTCTCTTTGAATCTTCTTTATCATGCTAGGATTAACAGGAAAAAGCTAAAAATTTCAGAATTGCACCGTGCAATGTGGAGATATTACTGTTTGTGCATTTACAATATTCATTGATTTTTGCCATTGAAAAACATGTTTTTCATATACCAGAAATGTTTGAAGCTACTGACTGAATGAAAGGAGCTGGCATCTCACTCTCTTTGAATCTTCTTTATCATGCTAGGATTAACAGGAAAAAGCTAAAAATTTCAGAATTGCACCGTGCAATGTGGAGATATTACTGTTTGTGCATTTACAATATTCATTGATTTTTGCCTTTGAAAAACATGTTTTTCATATACCAGAAATGTTTGAAGCTACTGACTGAATGAAAGGAGCTGGCATCTCACTCTCTTTGAATCTTCTTTATCATGCTAGGATTAGCAGGAAAAAGCTAAAAATTTCAGAATTGCACCGTGCAATGTGGAGATATTACTGTTTGTGCATTTACAATATTCATTGATTTTTGCCATTGAAAAACGTCCAGAAATGTTTGAAGCTACTGACTGAATGAAAGGAGCTGGCATCTCACTCTCTTTGAATCTTCTTTATCATGCTAGGATTAACAGGAAAAAGCTAAAAATTTCAGAATTGCACCGTGCAATGTGGAGATATTACTGTTTGTGCATTTACAATATTCATTGATTTTTGCCATTGAAAAACATGTTTTTCATATACCAGAAATGTTTGAAGCTACTGACTGAATGAAAGGAGCTGGCATCTCACTCTCTTTGAATCTTCTTTATCATGCTAGGATTAACAGGAAAAAGCTAAAAATTTCAGAATTGCACCGTGCAATGTGGAGATATTACTGTTTGTGCATTTACAATATTCATTGATTTTTGCCATTGAAAAACATGTTTTTCATATACCAGAAATGTTTGAAGCTACTGACTGAATGAAAGGAGCTGGCATCTCACTCTCTTTGAATCTTCTTTATCATGCTAGGATTAACAGGAAAAAGCTAAAAATTTCAGAATTGCACCGTGCAATGTGGAGATATTACTGTTTGTGCATTTACAATATTCATTGATTTTTGCCATTGAAAAACATGTTTTTCATATACCAGAAATGTTTGAAGCTACTGACTGAATGAAAGGAGCTGGCATCTCACTCTCTTTGAATCTTCTTTATCATGCTAGGATTAACAGGAAAAAGCTAAAAATTTCAGAATTGCACCGTGCAATGTGGAGATATTACTGTTTGTGCATTTACAATATTCATTGATTTTTGCCATTGAAAAACATGTTTTTCATATACCAGAAATGTTTGAAGCTACTGACTGAATGAAAGGAGCTGGCATCTCACTCTCTTTGAATCTTCTTTATCATGCTAGGATTAGCAGGAAAAAGCTAAAAATTTCAGAATTGCACCGTGCAATGTGGAGATATTACTGTTTGTGCATTTACAATATTCATTGATTTTTGCCATTGAAAAACATGTTTTTCATATACCAGAAATGTTTGAAGCTACTGACTGAATGAAAGGAGCTGGCATCTCACTCTCTTTGAATCTTCTTTATCATGCTAGGATTAACAGGAAAAAGCTAAAAATTTCAGAATTGCACCGTGCAATGTGGAGATATTACTGTTTTATTCATTGATTTTTGCCATTGAAAAACGTCCAGAAATGTTTGAAGCTACTGACTGAATGAAAGGAGCTGGCATCTCACTCTCTTTGAATCTTCTTTATCATGCTAGGATTAACAGGAAAAAGCTAAAAATTTCAGAATTGCACCGTGCAATGTGGAGATATTACTGTTTGTGCATTTACAATATTCATTGATTTTTGCCATTGAAAAACGTCCAGAAATGTTTGAAGCTACTGACTGAATGAAAGGAGCTGGCATCTCACTCTCTTTGAATCTTCTTTATCATGCTAGGATTAACAGGAAAAAGCTAAAAATTTCAGAATTGCACCGTGCAATGTGGAGATATTACTGTTTGTGCATTTACAATATTCATTGATTTTTGCCATTGAAAAACGTCCAGAAATGTTTGAAGCTACTGACTGAATGAAAGGAGCTGGCATCTCACTCTCTTTGAATCTTCTTTATCATGCTAGGATTAACAGGAAAAAGCTAAAAATTTCAGAATTGCACCGTGCAATGTGGAGATATTACTGTTTGTGCATTTACAATATTCATTGATTTTTGCCATTGAAAAACATGTTTTTCATATACCAGAAATGTTTGAAGCTACTGACTGAATGAAAGGAGCTGGCATCTCACTCTCTTTGAATCTTCTTTATCATGCTAGGATTGACAGGAAAAAGCTAAAAATTTCAGAATTGCACCGTGCAATGTGGAGATATTACTGTTTGTGCATTTACAATATTCATTGATTTTTGCCATTGAAAAACATGTTTTTCATATACCAGAAATGTTTGAAGCTACTGACTGAATGAAAGGAGCTGGCATCTCACTCTCTTTGAATCTTCTTTATCATGCTAGGATTAGCAGGAAAAAGCTAAAAATTTCAGAATTGCACCGTGCAATGTGGAGATATTACTGTTTGTGCATTTACAATATTCATTGATTTTTGCCATTGAAAAACGTCCAGAAATGTTTGAAGCTACTGACTGAATGAAAGGAGCTGGCATCTCACTCTCTTTGAATCTTCTTTATCATGCTAGGATTAACAGGAAAAAGCTAAAAATTTCAGAATTGCACCGTGCAATGTGGAGATATTACTGTTTGTGCATTTACAATATTCATTGATTTTTGCCATTGAAAAACATGTTTTTCATATACCAAAAATGTTTGAAGCTACTGACTGAATGAAAGGAGCTGGCATCTCACTCTCTTTGAATCTTCTTTATCATGCTAGGATTAACAGGAAAAAGCTAAAAATTTCAGAATTGCACCGTGCAATGTGGAGATATTACTGTTTGTGCATTTACAATATTCATTGATTTTTGCCATTGAAAAACATGTTTTTCATATACCAGAAATGTTTGAAGCTACTGACTGAATGAAAGGAGCTGGCATCTCACTCTCTTTGAATCTTCTTTATCATGCTAGGATTAGCAGGAAAAAGCTAAAAATTTCAGAATTGCACCGTGCAATGTGGAGATATTACTGTTTGTGCATTTACAATATTCATTGATTTTTGCCATTGAAAAACATGTTTTTCATATACCAGAAATGTTTGAAGCTACTGACTGAATGAAAGGAGCTGGCATCTCACTCTCTTTGAATCTTCTTTATCATGCTAGGATTAGCAGGAAAAAGCTAAAAATTTCAGAATTGCACCGTGCAATGTGGAGATATTACTGTTTGTGCATTTACAATATTCATTGATTTTTGCCATTGAAAAACGTCCAGAAATGTTTGAAGCTACTGACTGAATGAAAGGAGCTGGCATCTCACTCTCTTTGAATCTTCTTTATCATGCTAGGATTAACAGGAAAAAGCTAAAAATTTCAGAATTGCACCGTGCAATGTGGAGATATTACTGTTTGTGCATTTACAATATTCATTGATTTTTGCCATTGAAAAACATGTTTTTCATATACCAAAAATGTTTGAAGCTACTGACTGAATGAAAGGAGCTGGCATCTCACTCTCTTTGAATCTTCTTTATCATGCTAGGATTAACAGGAAAAAGCTAAAAATTTCAGAATTGCACCGTGCAATGTGGAGATATTACTGTTTGTGCATTTACAATATTCATTGATTTTTGCCATTGAAAAACATGTTTTTCATATACCAGAAATGTTTGAAGCTACTGACTGAATGAAAGGAGCTGGCATCTCACTCTCTTTGAATCTTCTTTATCATGCTAGGATTAGCAGGAAAAAGCTAAAAATTTCAGAATTGCACCGTGCAATGTGGAGATATTACTGTTTGTGCATTTACAATATTCATTGATTTTTGCCATTGAAAAACATGTTTTTCATATACCAGAAATGTTTGAAGCTACTGACTGAATGAAAGGAGCTGGCATCTCACTCTCTTTGAATCTTCTTTATCATGCTAGGATTAACAGGAAAAAGCTAAAAATTTCAGAATTGCACCGTGCAATGTGGAGATATTACTGTTTTATTCATTGATTTTTGCCATTGAAAAACGTCCAGAAATGTTTGAAGCTACTGACTGAATGAAAGGAGCTGGCATCTCACTCTCTTTGAATCTTCTTTATCATGCTAGGATTAACAGGAAAAAGCTAAAAATTTCAGAATTGCACCGTGCAATGTGGAGATATTACTGTTTGTGCATTTACAATATTCATTGATTTTTGCCATTGAAAAACGTCCAGAAATGTTTGAAGCTACTGACTGAATGAAAGGAGCTGGCATCTCACTCTCTTTGAATCTTCTTTATCATGCTAGGATTAACAGGAAAAAGCTAAAAATTTCAGAATTGCACCGTGCAATGTGGAGATATTACTGTTTGTGCATTTACAATATTCATTGATTTTTGCCATTGAAAAACGTCCAGAAATGTTTGAAGCTACTGACTGAATGAAAGGAGCTGGCATCTCACTCTCTTTGAATCTTCTTTATCATGCTAGGATTAACAGGAAAAAGCTAAAAATTTCAGAATTGCACCGTGCAATGTGGAGATATTACTGTTTGTGCATTTACAATATTCATTGATTTTTGCCATTGAAAAACATGTTTTTCATATACCAGAAATGTTTGAAGCTACTGACTGAATGAAAGGAGCTGGCATCTCACTCTCTTTGAATCTTCTTTATCATGCTAGGATTAACAGGAAAAAGCTAAAAATTTCAGAATTGCACCGTGCAATGTGGAGATATTACTGTTTGTGCATTTACAATATTCATTGATTTTTGCCATTGAAAAACATGTTTTTCATATACCAGAAATGTTTGAAGCTACTGACTGAATGAAAGGAGCTGGCATCTCACTCTCTTTGAATCTTCTTTATCATGCTAGGATTAGCAGGAAAAAGCTAAAAATTTCAGAATTGCACCGTGCAATGTGGAGATATTACTGTTTGTGCATTTACAATATTCATTGATTTTTGCCATTGAAAAACGTCCAGAAATGTTTGAAGCTACTGACTGAATGAAAGGAGCTGGCATCTCACTCTCTTTGAATCTTCTTTATCATGCTAGGATTAACAGGAAAAAGCTAAAAATTTCAGAATTGCACCGTGCAATGTGGAGATATTACTGTTTGTGCATTTACAATATTCATTGATTTTTGCCATTGAAAAACATGTTTTTCATATACCAGAAATGTTTGAAGCTACTGACTGAATGAAAGGAGCTGGCATCTCACTCTCTTTGAATCTTCTTTATCATGCTAGGATTAACAGGAAAAAGCTAAAAATTTCAGAATTGCACCGTGCAATGTGGAGATATTACTGTTTGTGCATTTACAATATTCATTGATTTTTGCCTTTGAAAAACATGTTTTTCATATACCAGAAATGTTTGAAGCTACTGACTGAATGAAAGGAGCTGGCATCTCACTCTCTTTGAATCTTCTTTATCATGCTAGGATTAGCAGGAAAAAGCTAAAAATTTCAGAATTGCACCGTGCAATGTGGAGATATTACTGTTTGTGCATTTACAATATTCATTGATTTTTGCCATTGAAAAACGTCCAGAAATGTTTGAAGCTACTGACTGAATGAAAGGAGCTGGCATCTCACTCTCTTTGAATCTTCTTTATCATGCTAGGATTAACAGGAAAAAGCTAAAAATTTCAGAATTGCACCGTGCAATGTGGAGATATTACTGTTTGTGCATTTACAATATTCATTGATTTTTGCCATTGAAAAACATGTTTTTCATATACCAGAAATGTTTGAAGCTACTGACTGAATGAAAGGAGCTGGCATCTCACTCTCTTTGAATCTTCTTTATCATGCTAGGATTAACAGGAAAAAGCTAAAAATTTCAGAATTGCACCGTGCAATGTGGAGATATTACTGTTTGTGCATTTACAATATTCATTGATTTTTGCCATTGAAAAACATGTTTTTCATATACCAGAAATGTTTGAAGCTACTGACTGAATGAAAGGAGCTGGCATCTCACTCTCTTTGAATCTTCTTTATCATGCTAGGATTAACAGGAAAAAGCTAAAAATTTCAGAATTGCACCGTGCAATGTGGAGATATTACTGTTTGTGCATTTACAATATTCATTGATTTTTGCCATTGAAAAACATGTTTTTCATATACCAGAAATGTTTGAAGCTACTGACTGAATGAAAGGAGCTGGCATCTCACTCTCTTTGAATCTTCTTTATCATGCTAGGATTAACAGGAAAAAGCTAAAAATTTCAGAATTGCACCGTGCAATGTGGAGATATTACTGTTTGTGCATTTACAATATTCATTGATTTTTGCCATTGAAAAACATGTTTTTCATATACCAGAAATGTTTGAAGCTACTGACTGAATGAAAGGAGCTGGCATCTCACTCTCTTTGAATCTTCTTTATCATGCTAGGATTAGCAGGAAAAAGCTAAAAATTTCAGAATTGCACCGTGCAATGTGGAGATATTACTGTTTGTGCATTTACAATATTCATTGATTTTTGCCATTGAAAAACATGTTTTTCATATACCAGAAATGTTTGAAGCTACTGACTGAATGAAAGGAGCTGGCATCTCACTCTCTTTGAATCTTCTTTATCATGCTAGGATTAACAGGAAAAAGCTAAAAATTTCAGAATTGCACCGTGCAATGTGGAGATATTACTGTTTTATTACATTCATTGATTTTTGCCATTGAAAAACGTCCAGAAATGTTTGAAGCTACTGACTGAATGAAAGGAGCTGGCATCTCACTCTCTTTGAATCTTCTTTATCATGCTAGGATTAACAGGAAAAAGCTAAAAATTTCAGAATTGCACCGTGCAATGTGGAGATATTACTGTTTGTGCATTTACAATATTCATTGATTTTTGCCATTGAAAAACGTCCAGAAATGTTTGAAGCTACTGACTGAATGAAAGGAGCTGGCATCTCACTCTCTTTGAATCTTCTTTATCATGCTAGGATTAACAGGAAAAAGCTAAAAATTTCAGAATTGCACCGTGCAATGTGGAGATATTACTGTTTGTGCATTTACAATATTCATTGATTTTTGCCATTGAAAAACGTCCAGAAATGTTTGAAGCTACTGACTGAATGAAAGGAGCTGGCATCTCACTCTCTTTGAATCTTCTTTATCATGCTAGGATTAACAGGAAAAAGCTAAAAATTTCAGAATTGCACCGTGCAATGTGGAGATATTACTGTTTGTGCATTTACAATATTCATTGATTTTTGCCATTGAAAAACATGTTTTTCATATACCAGAAATGTTTGAAGCTACTGACTGAATGAAAGGAGCTGGCATCTCACTCTCTTTGAATCTTCTTTATCATGCTAGGATTAACAGGAAAAAGCTAAAAATTTCAGAATTGCACCGTGCAATGTGGAGATATTACTGTTTGTGCATTTACAATATTCATTGATTTTTGCCATTGAAAAACATGTTTTTCATATACCAGAAATGTTTGAAGCTACTGACTGAATGAAAGGAGCTGGCATCTCACTCTCTTTGAATCTTCTTTATCATGCTAGGATTAGCAGGAAAAAGCTAAAAATTTCAGAATTGCACCGTGCAATGTGGAGATATTACTGTTTGTGCATTTACAATATTCATTGATTTTTGCCATTGAAAAACGTCCAGAAATGTTTGAAGCTACTGACTGAATGAAAGGAGCTGGCATCTCACTCTCTTTGAATCTTCTTTATCATGCTAGGATTAACAGGAAAAAGCTAAAAATTTCAGAATTGCACCGTGCAATGTGGAGATATTACTGTTTGTGCATTTACAATATTCATTGATTTTTGCCATTGAAAAACATGTTTTTCATATACCAGAAATGTTTGAAGCTACTGACTGAATGAAAGGAGCTGGCATCTCACTCTCTTTGAATCTTCTTTATCATGCTAGGATTAACAGGAAAAAGCTAAAAATTTCAGAATTGCACCGTGCAATGTGGAGATATTACTGTTTGTGCATTTACAATATTCATTGATTTTTGCCTTTGAAAAACATGTTTTTCATATACCAGAAATGTTTGAAGCTACTGACTGAATGAAAGGAGCTGGCATCTCACTCTCTTTGAATCTTCTTTATCATGCTAGGATTAGCAGGAAAAAGCTAAAAATTTCAGAATTGCACCGTGCAATGTGGAGATATTACTGTTTGTGCATTTACAATATTCATTGATTTTTGCCATTGAAAAACGTCCAGAAATGTTTGAAGCTACTGACTGAATGAAAGGAGCTGGCATCTCACTCTCTTTGAATCTTCTTTATCATGCTAGGATTAACAGGAAAAAGCTAAAAATTTCAGAATTGCACCGTGCAATGTGGAGATATTACTGTTTGTGCATTTACAATATTCATTGATTTTTGCCATTGAAAAACATGTTTTTCATATACCAGAAATGTTTGAAGCTACTGACTGAATGAAAGGAGCTGGCATCTCACTCTCTTTGAATCTTCTTTATCATGCTAGGATTAACAGGAAAAAGCTAAAAATTTCAGAATTGCACCGTGCAATGTGGAGATATTACTGTTTGTGCATTTACAATATTCATTGATTTTTGCCATTGAAAAACGTCCAGAAATGTTTGAAGCTACTGACTGAATGAAAGGAGCTGGCATCTCACTCTCTTTGAATCTTCTTTATCATGCTAGGATTAACAGGAAAAAGCTAAAAATTTCAGAATTGCACCGTGCAATGTGGAGATATTACTGTTTGTGCATTTACAATATTCATTGATTTTTGCCATTGAAAAACATGTTTTTCATATACCAGAAATGTTTGAAGCTACTGACTGAATGAAAGGAGCTGGCATCTCACTCTCTTTGAATCTTCTTTATCATGCTAGGATTAGCAGGAAAAAGCAAAAAAATTCAGAATTGCACCGTGCAATGTGGAGATATTACTGTTTGTGCATTTACAATATTCATTGATTTTTGCCATTGAAAAACATGTTTTTCATATACCAGAAATGTTTGAAGCTACTGACTGAATGAAAGGAGCTGGCATCTCACTCTCTTTGAATCTTCTTTATCATGCTAGGATTAACAGGAAAAAGCTAAAAATTTCAGAATTGCACCGTGCAATGTGGAGATATTACTGTTTGTGCATTTACAATATTCATTGATTTTTGCCATTGAAAAACGTCCAGAAATGTTTGAAGCTACTGACTGAATGAAAGGAGCTGGCATCTCACTCTCTTTGAATCTTCTTTATCATGCTAGGATTAACAGGAAAAAGCTAAAAATTTCAGAATTGCACCGTGCAATGTGGAGATATTACTGTTTGTGCATTTACAATATTCATTGATTTTTGCCATTGAAAAACATGTTTTTCATATACCAGAAATGTTTGAAGCTACTGACTGAATGAAAGGAGCTGGCATCTCACTCTCTTTGAATCTTCTTTATCATGCTAGGATTAACAGGAAAAAGCTAAAAATTTCAGAATTGCACCGTGCAATGTGGAGATATTACTGTTTGTGCATTTACAATATTCATTGATTTTTGCCATTGAAAAACATGTTTTTCATATACCAGAAATGTTTGAAGCTACTGACTGAATGAAAGGAGCTGGCATCTCACTCTCTTTGAATCTTCTTTATCATGCTAGGATTAGCAGGAAAAAGCTAAAAATTTCAGAATTGCACCGTGCAATGTGGAGATATTACTGTTTGTGCATTTACAATATTCATTGATTTTTGCCATTGAAAAACATGTTTTCATATACCAGAAATGTTTGAAGCTACTGACTGAATGAAAGGAGCTGGCATCTCACTCTCTTTGAATCTTCTTTATCATGCTAGGATTAACAGGAAAAAGCTAAAAATTTCAGAATTGCACCGTGCAATGTGGAGATATTACTGTTTTATTCATTGATTTTTGCCATTGAAAAACGTCCAGAAATGTTTGAAGCTACTGACTGAATGAAAGGAGCTGGCATCTCACTCTCTTTGAATCTTCTTTATCATGCTAGGATTAACAGGAAAAAGCTAAAAATTTCAGAATTGCACCGTGCAATGTGGAGATATTACTGTTTGTGCATTTACAATATTCATTGATTTTTGCCATTGAAAAACGTCCAGAAATGTTTGAAGCTACTGACTGAATGAAAGGAGCTGGCATCTCACTCTCTTTGAATCTTCTTTATCATGCTAGGATTAACAGGAAAAAGCTAAAAATTTCAGAATTGCACCGTGCAATGTGGAGATATTACTGTTTGTGCATTTACAATATTCATTGATTTTTGCCATTGAAAAACGTCCAGAAATGTTTGAAGCTACTGACTGAATGAAAGGAGCTGGCATCTCACTCTCTTTGAATCTTCTTTATCATGCTAGGATTAACAGGAAAAAGCTAAAAATTTCAGAATTGCACCGTGCAATGTGGAGATATTACTGTTTGTGCATTTACAATATTCATTGATTTTTGCCATTGAAAAACATGTTTTTCATATACCAGAAATGTTTGAAGCTACTGACTGAATGAAAGGAGCTGGCATCTCACTTCTTTGAATCTTTTTTTATCATGCTAGGATTAACAGGAAAAAGCTAAAAATTTCAGAATTGCACCGTGCAATGTGGAGATATTACTGTTTGTGCATTTACAATATTCATTGATTTTTGCCATTGAAAAACATGTTTTTCATATACCAGAAATGTTTGAAGCTCTTTCATTCAGTCAGTAGCTTCAAACATTTCTGGTATATGAAAAACATGTTTTTCAATGGCAAAAATCAATGAATATTGTAAATGCACAAACAGTAATATCTCCACATTGCACGGTGCAATTCTGAAATTTTTAGCTTTTTCCTGTTAATCCTAGCATGATAAAGAAGATTCAAAGAGAGTGAGATGCCAGCTCCTTTCATTCAGTCAGTAGCTTCAAACATTTCTGGTATATGAAAAACATGTTTTTCAATGGCAAAAATCAATGAATATTGTAAATGCACAAACAGTAATATCTCCACATTGCACGGTGCAATTCTGAATTTTTAGCTTTTTCCTGTTAATCCTAGCATGATAAAGAAGATTCAAAGAGAGTGAGATGCCAGCTCCTTTCATTCAGTCAGTAGCTTCAAACATTTCTGGACGTTTTTCAATGGCAAAAATCAATGAATATTGTAAATGCACAAACAGTAATATCTCCACATTGCACGGTGCAATTCTGAAATTTTTAGCTTTTTCCTGTTAATCCTAGCATGATAAAGAAGATTCAAAGAGAGTGAGATGCCAGCTCCTTTCATTCAGTCAGTAGCTTCAAACATTTCTGGACGTTTTTCAATGGCAAAAATCAATGAATATTGTAAATGCACAAACAGTAATATCTCCACATTGCACGGTGCAATTCTGAAATTTTTAGCTTTTTCCTGTTAATCCTAGCATGATAAAGAAGATTCAAAGAGAGTGAGATGCCAGCTCCTTTCATTCAGTCAGTAGCTTCAAACATTTCTGGAAAAAACGTTTTTCAATGGCAAAAATCAATGAATAAAACAGTAATATCTCCACATTGCACGGTGCAATTCTGAATTTTTTAGCTTTTTCCTGTTAATCCTAGCATGATAAAGAAGATTCAAAGAGAGTGAGATGCCAGCTCCTTTCATTCAGTCAGTAGCTTCAAACATTTCTGGTATATGAAAAACATGTTTTTCAATGGCAAAAATCAATGAATATTGTAAATGCACAAACAGTAATATCTCCACATTGCACGGTGCAATTCTGAAATTTTTAGCTTTTTCCTGCTAATCCTAGCATGATAAAGAAGATTCAAAGAGAGTGAGATGCCAGCTCCTTTCATTCAGTCAGTAGCTTCAAACATTTCTGGTATATGAAAAACATGTTTTTCAATGGCAAAAATCAATGAATATTGTAAATGCACAAACAGTAATATCTCCACATTGCACGGTGCAATTCTGAAATTTTTAGCTTTTTCCTGTTAATCCTAGCATGATAAAGAAGATTCAAAGAGAGTGAGATGCCAGCTCCTTTCATTCAGTCAGTAGCTTCAAACATTTCTGGTATATGAAAAACATGTTTTTCAATGGCAAAAATCAATGAATATTGTAAATGCACAAACAGTAATATCTCCACATTGCACGGTGCAATTCTGAAATTTTTAGCTTTTTCCTGTTAATCCTAGCATGATAAAGAAGATTCAAAGAGAGTGAGATGCCAGCTCCTTTCATTCAGTCAGTAGCTTCAAACATTTCTGGACGTTTTTCAATGGCAAAAATCAATGAATATTGTAAATGCACAAACAGTAATATCTCCACATTGCACGGTGCAATTCTGAAATTTTTAGCTTTTTCCTGTTAATCCTAGCATGATAAAGAAGATTCAAAGAGAGTGAGATGCCAGCTCCTTTCATTCAGTCAGTAGCTTCAAACATTTCTGGTATATGAAAAACATGTTTTTCAATGGCAAAAATCAATGAATATTGTAAATGCACAAACAGTAATATCTCCACATTGCACGGTGCAATTCTGAATTTTTTTGCTTTTTCCTGCTAATCCTAGCATGATAAAGAAGATTCAAAGAGAGTGAGATGCCAGCTCCTTTCATTCAGTCAGTAGCTTCAAACATTTCTGGTATATGAAAAACATGTTTTTCAATGGCAAAAATCAATGAATATTGTAAATGCACAAACAGTAATATCTCCACATTGCACGGTGCAATTCTGAAATTTTTAGCTTTTTCCTGTTAATCCTAGCATGATAAAGAAGATTCAAAGAGAGTGAGATGCCAGCTCCTTTCATTCAGTCAGTAGCTTCAAACATTTCTGGACGTTTTTCAATGGCAAAAATCAATGAATATTGTAAATGCACAAACAGTAATATCTCCACATTGCACGGTGCAATTCTGAAATTTTTAGCTTTTTCCTGTTAATCCTAGCATGATAAAGAAGATTCAAAGAGAGTGAGATGCCAGCTCCTTTCATTCAGTCAGTAGCTTCAAACATTTCTGGTATATGAAAAACATGTTTTTCAATGGCAAAAATCAATGAATATTGTAAATGCACAAACAGTAATATCTCCACATTGCACGGTGCAATTCTGAAATTTTTAGCTTTTTCCTGTTAATCCTAGCATGATAAAGAAGATTCAAAGAGAGTGAGATGCCAGCTCCTTTCATTCAGTCAGTAGCTTCAAACATTTCTGGTTATGAAAAAACATGTTTTTCAATGGCAAAAATCAATGAATATTGTAAATGCACAAACAGTAATATCTCCACATTGCACGGTGCAATTCTGAAATTTTTAGCTTTTTCCTGCTAATCCTAGCATGATAAAGAAGATTCAAAGAGAGTGAGATGCCAGCTCCTTTCATTCAGTCAGTAGCTTCAAACATTTCTGGTATATGAAAAACATGTTTTTCAAAGGCAAAAATCAATGAATATTGTAAATGCACAAACAGTAATATCTCCACATTGCACGGTGCAATTCTGAAATTTTTAGCTTTTTCCTGTTAATCCTAGCATGATAAAGAAGATTCAAAGAGAGTGAGATGCCAGCTCCTTTCATTCAGTCAGTAGCTTCAAACATTTCTGGTATATGAAAAACATGTTTTTCAATGGCAAAAATCAATGAATATTGTAAATGCACAAACAGTAATATCTCCACATTGCACGGTGCAATTCTGAAATTTTTAGCTTTTTCCTGTTAATCCTAGCATGATAAAGAAGATTCAAAGAGAGTGAGATGCCAGCTCCTTTCATTCAGTCAGTAGCTTCAAACATTTCTGGACGTTTTTCAATGGCAAAAATCAATGAATATTGTAAATGCACAAACAGTAATATCTCCACATTGCACGGTGCAATTCTGAAATTTTTAGCTTTTTCCTGCTAATCCTAGCATGATAAAGAAGATTCAAAGAGAGTGAGATGCCAGCTCCTTTCATTCAGTCAGTAGCTTCAAACATTTCTGGTATATGAAAAACATGTTTTTCAATGGCAAAAATCAATGAATATTGTAAATGCACAAACAGTAATATCTCCACATTGCACGGTGCAATTCTGAAATTTTTAGCTTTTTCCTGTTAATCCTAGCATGATAAAGAAGATTCAAAGAGAGTGAGATGCCAGCTCCTTTCATTCAGTCAGTAGCTTCAAACATTTCTGGTATATGAAAAACATGTTTTTCAATGGCAAAAATCAATGAATATTGTAAATGCACAAACAGTAATATCTCCACATTGCACGGTGCAATTCTGAAATTTTTAGCTTTTTCCTGTTAATCCTAGCATGATAAAGAAGATTCAAAGAGAGTGAGATGCCAGCTCCTTTCATTCAGTCAGTAGCTTCAAACATTTCTGGACGTTTTTCAATGGCAAAAATCAATGAATATTGTAAATGCACAAACAGTAATATCTCCACATTGCACGGTGCAATTCTGAAATTTTTAGCTTTTTCCTGTTAATCCTAGCATGATAAAGAAGATTCAAAGAGAGTGAGATGCCAGCTCCTTTCATTCAGTCAGTAGCTTCAAACATTTCTGGTTGGAAAAACGTTTTTCAATGGCAAAAATCAATGAATATTGTAAATGCACAAACAGTAATATCTCCACATTGCACGGTGCAATTCTGAAATTTTTAGCTTTTTCCTGTTAATCCTAGCATGATAAAGAAGATTCAAAGAGAGTGAGATGCCAGCTCCTTTCATTCAGTCAGTAGCTTCAAACATTTCTGGTATATGAAAAACATGTTTTTCAATGGCAAAAATCAATGAATAAAACAGTAATATCTCCACATTGCACGGTGCAATTCTGAAATTTTTAGCTTTTTCCTGTTAATCCTAGCATGATAAAGAAGATTCAAAGAGAGTGAGATGCCAGCTCCTTTCATTCAGTCAGTAGCTTCAAACATTTCTGGTATATGAAAAACATGTTTTTCAATGGCAAAAATCAATGAATATTGTAAATGCACAAACAGTAATATCTCCACATTGCACGGTGCAATTCTGAAATTTTTAGCTTTTTCCTGCTAATCCTAGCATGATAAAGAAGATTCAAAGAGAGTGAGATGCCAGCTCCTTTCATTCAGTCAGTAGCTTCAAACATTTCTGGTATATGAAAAACATGTTTTTCAATGGCAAAAATCAATGAATATTGTAAATGCACAAACAGTAATATCTCCACATTGCACGGTGCAATTCTGAAATTTTTAGCTTTTTCCTGTTAATCCTAGCATGATAAAGAAGATTCAAAGAGAGTGAGATGCCAGCTCCTTTCATTCAGTCAGTAGCTTCAAACATTTCTGGTATATGAAAAACATGTTTTTCAATGGCAAAAATCAATGAATATTGTAAATGCACAAACAGTAATATCTCCACATTGCACGGTGCAATTCTGAAATTTTTAGCTTTTTCCTGTTAATCCTAGCATGATAAAGAAGATTCAAAGAGAGTGAGATGCCAGCTCCTTTCATTCAGTCAGTAGCTTCAAACATTTCTGGTATATGAAAAACATGTTTTTCAATGGCAAAAATCAATGAATATTGTAAATGCACAAACAGTAATATCTCCACATTGCACGGTGCAATTCTGAAATTTTTAGCTTTTTCCTGTTAATCCTAGCATGATAAAGAAGATTCAAAGAGAGTGAGATGCCAGCTCCTTTCATTCAGTCAGTAGCTTCAAACATTTCTGGTATATGAAAAACATGTTTTTCAATGGCAAAAATCAATGAATATTGTAAATGCACAAACAGTAATATCTCCACATTGCACGGTGCAATTCTGAAATTTTTAGCTTTTTCCTGTTAATCCTAGCATGATAAAGAAGATTCAAAGAGAGTGAGATGCCAGCTCCTTTCATTCAGTCAGTAGCTTCAAACATTTCTGGACGTTTTTCAATGGCAAAAATCAATGAATATTGTAAATGCACAAACAGTAATATCTCCACATTGCACGGTGCAATTCTGAAATTTTTAGCTTTTTCCTGCTAATCCTAGCATGATAAAGAAGATTCAAAGAGAGTGAGATGCCAGCTCCTTTCATTCAGTCAGTAGCTTCAAACATTTCTGGTATATGAAAAACATGTTTTTCAAAGGCAAAAATCAATGAATATTGTAAATGCACAAACAGTAATATCTCCACATTGCACGGTGCAATTCTGAAATTTTTAGCTTTTTCCTGTTAATCCTAGCATGATAAAGAAGATTCAAAGAGAGTGAGATGCCAGCTCCTTTCATTCAGTCAGTAGCTTCAAACATTTCTGGTATATGAAAACATGTTTTTCAATGGCAAAAATCAATGAATATTGTAAATGCACAAACAGTAATATCTCCACATTGCACGGTGCAATTCTGAAATTTTTAGCTTTTTCCTGTTAATCCTAGCATGATAAAGAAGATTCAAAGAGAGTGAGATGCCAGCTCCTTTCATTCAGTCAGTAGCTTCAAACATTTCTGGACGTTTTTCAATGGCAAAAATCAATGAATATTGTAAATGCACAAACAGTAATATCTCCACATTGCACGGTGCAATTCTGAAATTTTTAGCTTTTTCCTGCTAATCCTAGCATGATAAAGAAGATTCAAAGAGAGTGAGATGCCAGCTCCTTTCATTCAGTCAGTAGCTTCAAACATTTCTGGTATATGAAAAACATGTTTTTCAATGGCAAAAATCAATGAATATTGTAAATGCACAAACAGTAATATCTCCACATTGCACGGTGCAATTCTGAAATTTTTAGCTTTTTCCTGTTAATCCTAGCATGATAAAGAAGATTCAAAGAGAGTGAGATGCCAGCTCCTTTCATTCAGTCAGTAGCTTCAAACATTTCTGGTATATGAAAAACATGTTTTTCAATGGCAAAAATCAATGAATATTGTAAATGCACAAACAGTAATATCTCCACATTGCACGGTGCAATTCTGAAATTTTTAGCTTTTTCCTGTTAATCCTAGCATGATAAAGAAGATTCAAAGAGAGTGAGATGCCAGCTCCTTTCATTCAGTCAGTAGCTTCAAACATTTCTGGACGTTTTTCAATGGCAAAAATCAATGAATATTGTAAATGCACAAACAGTAATATCTCCACATTGCACGGTGCAATTCTGAAATTTTTAGCTTTTTCCTGTTAATCCTAGCATGATAAAGAAGATTCAAAGAGAGTGAGATGCCAGCTCCTTTCATTCAGTCAGTAGCTTCAAACATTTCTGGACGTTTTTCAATGGCAAAAATCAATGAATATTGTAAATGCACAAACAGTAATATCTCCACATTGCACGGTGCAATTCTGAAATTTTAGCTTTTTCCTGTTAATCCTAGCATGATAAAGAAGATTCAAAGAGAGTGAGATGCCAGCTCCTTTCATTCAGTCAGTAGCTTCAAACATTTCTGGACGTTTTTCAATGGCAAAAATCAATGAATAAAACAGTAATATCTCCACATTGCACGGTGCAATTCTGAAATTTTTAGCTTTTTCCTGTTAATCCTAGCATGATAAAGAAGATTCAAAGAGAGTGAGATGCCAGCTCCTTTCATTCAGTCAGTAGCTTCAAACATTTCTGGTATATGAAAAACATGTTTTTCAATGGCAAAAATCAATGAATATTGTAAATGCACAAACAGTAATATCTCCACATTGCACGGTGCAATTCTGAAATTTTTAGCTTTTTCCTGCTAATCCTAGCATGATAAAGAAGATTCAAAGAGAGTGAGATGCCAGCTCCTTTCATTCAGTCAGTAGCTTCAAACATTTCTGGTATATGAAAAACATGTTTTTCAATGGCAAAAATCAATGAATATTGTAAATGCACAAACAGTAATATCTCCACATTGCACGGTGCAATTCTGAAATTTTTAGCTTTTTCCTGTTAATCCTAGCATGATAAAGAAGATTCAAAGAGAGTGAGATGCCAGCTCCTTTCATTCAGTCAGTAGCTTCAAACATTTTTGGTATATGAAAAACATGTTTTTCAATGGCAAAAATCAATGAATATTGTAAATGCACAAACAGTAATATCTCCACATTGCACGGTGCAATTCTGAAATTTTTAGCTTTTTCCTGTTAATCCTAGCATGATAAAGAAGATTCAAAGAGAGTGAGATGCCAGCTCCTTTCATTCAGTCAGTAGCTTCAAACATTTCTGGACGTTTTTCAATGGCAAAAATCAATGAATATTGTAAATGCACAAACAGTAATATCTCCACATTGCACGGTGCAATTCTGAAATTTTTAGCTTTTTCCTGCTAATCCTAGCATGATAAAGAAGATTCAAAGAGAGTGAGATGCCAGCTCCTTTCATTCAGTCAGTAGCTTCAAACATTTCTGGTATATGAAAAACATGTTTTTCAATGGCAAAAATCAATGAATATTGTAAATGCACAAACAGTAATATCTCCACATTGCACGGTGCAATTCTGAAATTTTTAGCTTTTTCCTGCAATCCTAGCATGATAAAGAAGATTCAAAGAGAGTGAGATGCCAGCTCCTTTCATTCAGTCAGTAGCTTCAAACATTTCTGGTATATGAAAAACATGTTTTTCAATGGCAAAAATCAATGAATATTGTAAATGCACAAACAGTAATATCTCCACATTGCACGGTGCAATTCTGAAATTTTTAGCTTTTTCCTGTTAATCCTAGCATGATAAAGAAGATTCAAAGAGAGTGAGATGCCAGCTCCTTTCATTCAGTCAGTAGCTTCAAACATTTCTGGCATGTTTTTCAATGGCAAAAATCAATGAATATTGTAAATGCACAAACAGTAATATCTCCACATTGCACGGTGCAATTCTGAAATTTTTAGCTTTTTCCTGTTAATCCTAGCATGATAAAGAAGATTCAAGAGAGTGAGATGCCAGCTCCTTTCATTCAGTCAGTAGCTTCAAACATTTCTGGTTATTGAAAAACATGTTTTTCAATGGCAAAAATCAATGAATATTGTAAATGCACAAACAGTAATATCTCCACATTGCACGGTGCAATTCTGAAATTTTAGCTTTTTCCTGCTAATCCTAGCATGATAAAGAAGATTCAAAGAGAGTGAGATGCCAGCTCCTTTCATTCAGTCAGTAGCTTCAAACATTTCTGGTATATGAAAAACATGTTTTTCAATGGCAAAAATCAATGAATATTGTAAATGCACAAACAGTAATATCTCCACATTGCACGGTGCAATTCTGAAATTTTTAGCTTTTTCCTGTTAATCCTAGCATGATAAAGAAGATTCAAAGAGAGTGAGATGCCAGCTCCTTTCATTCAGTCAGTAGCTTCAAACATTTCTGGTATATGAAAAACATGTTTTTCAATGGCAAAAATCAATGAATATTGTAAATGCACAAACAGTAATATCTCCACATTGCACGGTGCAATTCTGAAATTTTTAGCTTTTTCCTGTTAATCCTAGCATGATAAAGAAGATTCAAAGAGAGTGAGATGCCAGCTCCTTTCATTCAGTCAGTAGCTTCAAACATTTCTGGACGTTTTTCAATGGCAAAAATCAATGAATATTGTAAATGCACAAACAGTAATATCTCCACATTGCACGGTGCAATTCTGAAATTTTTAGCTTTTTCCTGTTAATCCTAGCATGATAAAGAAGATTCAAAGAGAGTGAGATGCCAGCTCCTTTCATTCAGTCAGTAGCTTCAAACATTTCTGGACGTTTTTCAATGGCAAAAATCAATGAATATTGTAAATGCACAAACAGTAATATCTCCACATTGCACGGTGCAATTCTGAAATTTTTAGCTTTTTCCTGTTAATCCTAGCATGATAAAGAAGATTCAAAGAGAGTGAGATGCCAGCTCCTTTCATTCAGTCAGTAGCTTCAAACATTTCTGGTATATGAAAAACATGTTTTTCAATGGCAAAAATCAATGAATATTTTAAATGCACAAACAGTAATATCTCCACATTGCACGGTGCAATTCTGAAATTTTTAGCTTTTTCCTGTTAATCCTAGCATGATAAAGAAGATTCAAAGAGAGTGAGATGCCAGCTCCTTTCATTCAGTCAGTAGCTTCAAACATTTCTGGTATATGAAAAACATGTTTTTCAATGGCAAAAATCAATGAATATTGTAAATGCACAAACAGTAATATCTCCACATTGCACGGTGCAATTCTGAAATTTTTAGCTTTTTCCTGCTAATCCTAGCATGATAAAGAAGATTCAAAGAGAGTGAGATGCCAGCTCCTTTCATTCAGTCAGTAGCTTCAAACATTTCTGGTATATGAAAAACATGTTTTTCAATGGCAAAAATCAATGAATATTGTAAATGCACAAACAGTAATATCTCCACATTGCACGGTGCAATTCTGAAATTTTTAGCTTTTTCCTGTTAATCCTAGCATGATAAAGAAGATTCAAAGAGAGTGAGATGCCAGCTCCTTTCATTCAGTCAGTAGCTTCAAACATTTCTGGTATATGAAAAACATGTTTTTCAATGGCAAAAATCAATGAATATTGTAAATGCACAAACAGTAATATCTCCACATTGCACGGTGCAATTCTGAAATTTTTAGCTTTTTCCTGTTAATCCTAGCATGATAAAGAAGATTCAAAGAGAGTGAGATGCCAGCTCCTTTCATTCAGTCAGTAGCTTCAAACATTTCTGGTATATGAAAAAACATGTTTTTCAATGGCAAAAATCAATGAATATTGTAAATGCACAAACAGTAATATCTCCACATTGCACGGTGCAATTCTGAAATTTTTAGCTTTTTCCTGTTAATCCTAGCATGATAAAGAAGATTCAAAGAGAGTGAGATGCCAGCTCCTTTCATTCAGTCAGTAGCTTCAAACATTTCTGGTATATGAAAAACATGTTTTTCAATGGCAAAAATCAATGAATATTGTAAATGCACAAACAGTAATATCTCCACATTGCACGGTGCAATTCTGAAATTTTTAGCTTTTTCCTGTTAATCCTAGCATGATAAAGAAGATTCAAAGAGAGTGAGATGCCAGCTCCTTTCATTCAGTCAGTAGCTTCAAACATTTCTGGACGTTTTTCAATGGCAAAAATCAATGAATATTGTAAATGCACAAACAGTAATATCTCCACATTGCACGGTGCAATTCTGAAATTTTTAGCTTTTTCCTGCTAATCCTAGCATGATAAAGAAGATTCAAAGAGAGTGAGATGCCAGCTCCTTTCATTCAGTCAGTAGCTTCAAACATTTCTGGTATATGAAAAACATGTTTTTCAATGGCAAAAATCAATGAATATTGTAAATGCACAAACAGTAATATCTCCACATTGCACGGTGCAATTCTGAAATTTTTAGCTTTTTCCTGTTAATCCTAGCATGATAAAGAAGATTCAAAGAGAGTGAGATGCCAGCTCCTTTCATTCAGTCAGTAGCTTCAAACATTTCTGGTATATGAAAAACATGTTTTTCAATGGCAAAAATCAATGAATATTGTAAATGCACAAACAGTAATATCTCCACATTGCACGGTGCAATTCTGAAATTTTTAGCTTTTTCCTGTTAATCCTAGCATGATAAAGAAGATTCAAAGAGAGTGAGATGCAGCTCCTTTCATTCAGTCAGTAGCTTCAAACATTTCTGGACGTTTTTCAATGGCAAAAATCAATGAATATTGTAAATGCACAAACAGTAATATCTCCACATTGCACGGTGCAATTCTGAAATTTTTAGCTTTTTCCTGTTAATCCTAGCATGATAAAGAAGATTCAAAGAGAGTGAGATGCCAGCTCCTTTCATTCAGTCAGTAGCTTCAAACATTTCTGGTATATGAAAAACATGTTTTTCAATGGCAAAAATCAATGAATATTGTAAATGCACAAACAGTAATATCTCCACATTGCACGGTGCAATTCTGAAATTTTTAGCTTTTCCTGTTAATCCTAGCATGATAAAGAAGATTCAAAGAGAGTGAGATGCCAGCTCCTTTCATTCAGTCAGTAGCTTCAAACATTTCTGGTATATGAAAAACATGTTTTTCAATGGCAAAAATCAATGAATATTGTAAATGCACAAACAGTAATATCTCCACATTGCACGGTGCAATTCTGAAATTTTTAGCTTTTTCCTGTTAATCCTAGCATGATAAAGAAGATTCAAAGAGAGTGAGATGCCAGCTCCTTTCATTCAGTCAGTAGCTTCAAACATTTCTGGTTAAGAAAAACGTTTTTCAATGGCAAAAATCAATGAATATTGTAAATGCACAAACAGTAATATCTCCACATTGCACGGTGCAATTCTGAAATTTTTAGCTTTTTCCTGTTAATCCTAGCATGATAAAGAAGATTCAAAGAGAGTGAGATGCCAGCTCCTTTCATTCAGTCAGTAGCTTCAAACATTTCTGGTTAAAAACTGTTTTTCAATGGCAAAAATCAATGAATATTGTAAATGCACAAACAGTAATATCTCCACATTGCACGGTGCAATTCTGAAATTTTTAGCTTTTTCCTGTTAATCCTAGCATGATAAAGAAGATTCAAAGAGAGTGAGATGCCAGCTCCTTTCATTCAGTCAGTAGCTTCAAACATTTCTGACGTTTTCAATGGCAAAAATCAATGAATATGTAAATGCACAAACAGTAATATCTCCACATTGCACGGTGCAATTCTGAAATTTTTAGCTTTTCCTGTTAATCCTAGCATGATAAAGAAGATTCAAAGAGAGTGAGATGCCAGCTCCTTTCATTCAGTCAGTAGCTTCAAACATTTCTGGTATATGAAAAACATGTTTTTCAATGGCAAAAATCAATGAATATTGTAAATGCACAAACAGTAATATCTCCACATTGCACGGTGCAATTCTGAAATTTTTAGCTTTTTCCTGTTAATCCTAGCATGATAAAGAAGATTCAAAGAGAGTGAGATGCCAGCTCCTTTCATTCAGTCAGTAGCTTCAAACATTTCTGGTATATGAAAAACATGTTTTTCAATGGCAAAAATCAATGAATATTGTAAATGCACAAACAGTAATATCTCCACATTGCACGGTGCAATTTCTGAAATTTTTAGCTTTTTCCTGTTAATCCTAGCATGATAAAGAAGATTCAAAGAGAGTGAGATGCCAGCTCCTTTCATTCAGTCAGTAGCTTCAAACATTTCTGGTATATGAAAAACATGTTTTTCAATGGCAAAAATCAATGAATATTGTAAATGCACAAACAGTAATATCTCCACATTGCACGGTGCAATTCTGAAATTTTTAGCTTTTTCCTGTTAATCCTAGCATGATAAAGAAGATTCAAAGAGAGTGAGATGCCAGCTCCTTTCATTCAGTCAGTAGCTTCAAACATTTCTGGTATATGAAAAACATGTTTTTCAATGGCAAAAATCAATGAATATTGTAAATGCACAAACAGTAATATCTCCACATTGCACGGTGCAATTCTGAAATTTTTAGCTTTTTCCTGTTAATCTAGCATGATAAAGAAGATTCAAAGAGAGTGAGATGCCAGCTCCTTTCATTCAGTCAGTAGCTTCAAACATTTCTGGACGTTTTTTCAATGGCAAAAATCAATGAATATTGTAAATGCACAAACAGTAATATCTCCACATTGCACGGTGCAATTCTGAAATTTTTAGCTTTTTCCTGTTAATCCTAGCATGATAAAGAAGATTCAAAGAGAGTGAGATGCCAGCTCCTTTCATTCAGTCAGTAGCTTCAAACATTTCTGGTATATGAAAAACATGTTTTTCAATGGCAAAAATCAATGAATATTGTAAATGCACAAACAGTAATATCTCCACATTGCACGGTGCAATTCTGAAATTTTTTGCTTTTTCCTGCTAATCCTAGCATGATAAAGAAGATTCAAAGAGAGTGAGATGCCAGCTCCTTTCATTCAGTCAGTAGCTTCAAACATTTCTGGTATATGAAAAACATGTTTTTCAATGGCAAAAATCAATGAATATTGTAAATGCACAAACAGTAATATCTCCACATTGCACGGTGCAATTCTGAAATTTTTAGCTTTTTCCTGTTAATCCTAGCATGATAAAGAAGATTCAAAGAGAGTGAGATGCCAGCTCCTTTCATTCAGTCAGTAGCTTCAAACATTTCTGGACGTTTTTCAATGGCAAAAATCAATGAATATTGTAAATGCACAAACAGTAATATCTCCACATTGCACGGTGCAATTCTGAAATTTTTAGCCTGTAATCCTAGCATGATAAAGAAGATTCAAAGAGAGTGAGATGCAGCTCCTTTCATTCAGTCAGTATCATGCTAGGATTAACAGGAAAAAGCTAAAATTTCAGAATTGCACCGTGCAATGTGGAGATATTACTGTTTGTGCATTTACAATATTCATTGATTTTTGCCATTGAAAAACATGTTTTTCATATACCAGAAATGTTTGAAGCTACTGACTGAATGAAAGGAGCTGGCATCTCACTCTCTTTGAATCTTCTTTATCATGCTAGGATTAACAGGAAAAAGCTAAAAATTTCAGAATTGCACCGTGCAATGTGGAGATATTACTGTTTTATTTCATTGATTTTTGCCATTGAAAAACGTCCAGAAATGTTTGAAGCTACTGACTGAATGAAAGGAGCTGGCATCTCACTCTCTTTGAATCTTCTTTATCATGCTAGGATTAACAGAAAAAGCTAAAAATTTCAGAATTGCACCGTGCAATGTGGAGATATTACTGTTTGTGCATTTACAATATTCATTGATTTTTGCCATTGAAAAACGTCCAGAAATGTTTGAAGCTACTGACTGAATGAAAGGAGCTGGCATCTCACTCTCTTTGAATCTTCTTTATCATGCTAGGATTAACAGGAAAAAGCTAAAATTTCAGAATTGCACCGTGCAATGTGGAGATATTACTGTTTGTGCATTTACAATATTCATTGATTTTTGCCATTGAAAAACATGTTTTTCATATACCAGAAATGTTTGAAGCTACTGACTGAATGAAAGGAGCTGGCATCTCACTCTCTTTGAATCTTCTTTATCATGCTAGGATTAACAGGAAAAAGCTAAAAATTTCAGAATTGCACCGTGCAATGTGGAGATATTACTGTTTGTGCATTTACAATATTCATTGATTTTTGCCATTGAAAAACATGTTTTTCATATACCAGAAATGTTTGAAGCTACTGACTGAATGAAAGGAGCTGGCATCTCACTCTCTTTGAATCTTCTTTATCATGCTAGGATTAGCAGGAAAAAGCTAAAAATTTCAGAATTGTACCGTGCAATGTGGAGATCTTCTTTACAATATTCATGATTTTTGCCATTGAAAACATGTTTTTCATATACCAGAAATGTTTGAAGCTACTGACTGAATGAAAGGAGCTGGCATTCTCACTCTCTTTGAATCTTCTTTATCATGCTAGATTAGCAGGAAAAAGCTAAAAAGTTCAGAATTGTACACGTGCAATGTGGAG
>NW_027367543.1:0-57117 GCF_046119375.1 Phyllobates terribilis
AACGGACTTCCTAGAAGTATAGGTTCATCCTCCTTACCACTCTCCATATCAAGTACATAAATTTCCATGGGGAATACTAACCTATCAACCTTAACTAGCACATTCTCCACAACTCCCTTAGAATGCACAATAGACCCATCAGCTAATTGCACTAATATATCAATCTTACTCAGGGGGCCTAATCCTACTTGCATGCAAAGGGAGTGCTGAATGACATTAATGGATTCTCCTAACTCCAGCATGGCTCTGTCAAAATCAGTGCTGCCGATACGGTAGGGGATAGTCACCATACCTGGATTGCTGAATTTGGTGGGCATGCGTCTCTAGTAGATGGCATACACTCTCTCTCCAACTGTTACCTTGTTGGGTCCTTTTGTCTTTTGATTTCGCTTGACTGTGCAAAGTTCTTTAAGAAACTTTGCGTACCTCGGTATGCTTCTGATTAGCTGCAACAGGGGAATATTGACTGGACACATGCTAAAGATCTCAAATAGATCCTTGTCATCCGCCGGCCTTCTTGTGTCTCGTAGTGCTTCTGAGAAGGGGACCGGGGGTGTCTTCGAGTAGAGTGGAGGGAATTTAGAACGTACTTAGTTCCTCTGTCGGAGCTTAAAGTCACCTCTCGGGTCATCAAGCTCCTCTTCCTCCTCTATCGGGTCAGTATCATAAGCACTCAGCCTCGGAGGGGTCTCAGATTCAGCAGTGAGAGGGGCGCTATCGTGCTGATCCTCAGAAACAGGTGCGCGTCACGCAATAGGGGGCGCGATGGCGCCGAGTTTCCGGAAACCTCCTCCGTAAATGCGTGGTCGTGCATGTTAGAGGCGCGGTCGTGCCCGTCTGCAAACCCATGGGCGCGATCGCGCATAAGGGGGGCATGATCGTGTCTCTCTGCAGAGTCGTAAGTGCGGTCATGCGGCTCTTGGCGCGGGTGCGTCTTTGACAAATTGCCTTCACTTATCACTTCTTGGCCTGGTTGCTCCTCCGAGTTTCCCCCACTCCTTAGTGCCATCTCTTGACGTTCTTAAGATTTTGGTTCGCTGAATTTTGCATTCACCACAGTCTGCGCTAGTAGTGCGTTCGATTGATTTTGAACCAGCACTGAATCCATATGCGCTACTTGCCCCGTTTGGACTTCCAAATTCTTGAGTCCAACATCCGTGGTCTGTGCATTGGTGGCGATGGTAATGAGATTCTTGGCTATCTCCTTGATCATCTCTAAGGTGGGGACTCCTGAGCTGTGCTGTTGGTCGCGGGACCTCCACCTTTGTTCTTGATGCTCTCTAACTTTGGGCTGGTAGTTCTGCTACTGCTGATTTTCCCATGGCCTAGGAGGTCTGTATCCTCCTATCGCATTCACCTCTGTAATTGTTTCGTCCTGCAACTTGGGACACTGGTCTGAGTGATGACCTAAACTAGCACAAATACCGCAAACTCATGCGGGCTGCATCTTGCTCTTGGGTAGTAGACTTGCAAGCATTTTCTTTATCTCCACTATCTCCCCTTCTAAGCCTGATCCTCCCGTTCTTAAACTTGCAGCGTTTACCGTCCTCTTCGTGTAAGTCCTACCAAAACTCTATGTACTCTCAGCCATACTCTGTAACTTCTCCATGGCATCTTCTTGGGTCATGTTGAGAATGCTTCCGCCGCAAGCAGCATCGATCATCCTCCTCTATGTAGTCAATAGCCCCTAGGTGAGAAAAAGTACTATATCCTGGTGCTCGTAGACATGAAAAGGGCACCTAGCACATAGCCCCTTAAACTTCTCTAGGTAGTCATACAACAACTTCTCATCTCTTTGCTCCACTTGCGCTATCTCCCTCTTTAGTGGATTTGCCCTATTCACCGGGAAGTATCGGTTCAAGAACTCTCAATGTAGCTTCTCCCAGCTGTCAATAGTTCCTGTCGAGAGGTGATAGTACCAAGCTCTAGTGGTGTCCTTCAGTGTGAAACCGAATGCCCTCATCTTTATTTGTTTTTCCGACACATTGACCGGCTTCATGGTCACGCATATGTCGTGAAACTGGTTCAAGTGCATGATGGGGTCTTCTCCAGGCAGACCGTGGAATGTCCGGAGCAAGTTAATCACCCCGGACTTGAGTCCGAAGGTGACTCCTTGAGCTAGTGGTGGTCGGACCATCGCTTGGGGCTGCTGCATCAGATTGGGAGTGGTGCGCTCCCGCAACGTCCTATTTCCACAATTGTTGTTCTGCTAAGCGTAGGCCTCTAATAAATGATATATCAATAGCTGATTCATCTACATCTGCTCAGGGGTCTGCTGGTTATCCTGATCGGTCATCGTCTCTGCTGTCTTGTCTCTTCTAGTCCTCCTGACAATCATCTCAATCTGTGGAATGGGCTCAACAAGTGAATGATTAGTAGCACGGGTGCTGACCATACACTAGTCAGCACCGTAGTCAATTAAACTAATACCACAAGAAAAGAAATTTGATTCCCCGGCAACGGCGCCAAATTTGACAGGGCGTCGTTCGGCCCTGCCAAAGTAATATCCCTTCGAACTACTCTACCTAAGTAAAGTGGTAAGTAGGGGTCGAATCCCACAAGGAATCAAGGGATATAAATTCTTATGGTATAAGGTTCAAATGACTCTAAAGGTAACCAAAGGGGCAAAATGATGAAACTAACTAACAAATGATTTATTGAAGACAAATATGGGAAAAACACTTCGCTTAATTGGTATCCACCTAACAAGTTGATTAAATGATCATAGACTTCTTCTGTTCGGGTTCTTTCCTAATGCCTATATATCCTCTAGTTGTCCTAATCCTTGTTCCTTTGTAGCAAATTAGTTCAACTAGCCCTAATAGACCTTACCTCTTAATCTAACCCTGAAACTATCAAAGGTCGATTTATAGGCAGCATAAAGATCAAGGATAGATAGGAATGTGCAACGCCACTTGGATACTAACACATTATTACCCTCCACACATCTACAAGTCCAACTAGTCTAGGTAAATGATTCGCTACTAATCGGACAAGGCTCTCCAACTCAGACAAGTCAGACCTAGCTATATGAAATAGATCTATAAACCTAGGTGATCAAAGTAGATAAATAAATTACAATCAATGATAAATATAAGCAAGATGATGAAGCAATATAGGAAATATTATTAGAACCAAAGGATAGAAGTCTTACATTTATTCAACTCATTGACTTCCACCAATCAAATAAAGTATAGAAGACTACTCATGGCTCATTGCGAAAACTACGTAAATATGAAATGAATAAACTGTGAAATGTGATTATGTGATGATAGATGGAGGAAAAAGATCCTCTATTTATTAACCTAATGAGAAGAGCTAAACCAAATTAATCTAGCCTAAATCTCCATCTAAAAGTAGCCCAAAGCCCACATAAAGCTCTAAGTGAAATTAGGGTTTTGGAGGCTTCTCGGCCTGACACGGGCGCGTCGCGCCTGGGCCGAGATCTTGACTTTAGCCCGTGCCCAGATGCGCGGTTGCGTGCACCAAGGCACGGTGGCGACTATGCTCTTGCGGCCCTGCGCGATTGCGTCCCTGCGTGCGCGGCTCCGGCTTAGTACCCTTGTCAATATTATCCTCGAATGTACGTAATCCTTGTATATAATGCCTTTGTTTCGCCTGGTCCGGATCACGGTAATACGCGCCATAATCATGCCAAATCACTCGTATTTGATGCTAACGACCACTTGCTACGTTGTACTAAAAGTTGCCTATCATCCTGGACATGAAGGAAAAAGTCGTACTCCAAGAGCCGAGCGTAGCTATGTTGCTTTACACCCACTCTCACACTGACATTGTGCTGAAATAACCTGAAGGTATATCATTGCCAACGAGGATGATCTAAACCCCCTGAATCACCTAGGTATAACGTAGGAGATGAAGGGAAGTCTCAGGAGCACCACAAGGAGGGAAATCCAACGAGCTGGTGATAGCCGTTCTATTTATCGGGTCGTTTATAGGTAGATAAATAAATTGCTATGCAGACAAGGAAGACTAAAGGTCTTGACCTCTTTTAAGTCCTACACTTCACTAAACCCTATTAACTAGAATATAGAGGAAATAATGGTCAAACCTGCAGGAGGCATCAACTTATTTAAACTTTTCTAGAGGAAATCTATTTAGGAAACAAAGGGTTTTTGATTGATTAAACTAACTAACAAAAATATCGAAAATAATTATTTATAAAACTATTTAAAATGATGCTTAGCAAAGGAAATTCATGTTATTTGGTTGATGACTATCATTGTAATTCTTAAAGAACACATAAGCATATTTGACTACACTCCTATACGACAAGTATCTAGCACCTCAAACCGAGCATACTAAATGTTGGTTATAGGAACTAGCTACTAGTATCTATAACTTATGATCTCTCAGTTCTAATGATAACAAACATCTTTATATATTGTTGTCTACCTTGAGTGAGTTATTGTAGAATAGAAATAGGCCTTCGAGCAAATTAGGTAATTGGAGCAAATGAATTAACGAGCTTAAGTTAGGAAGCTGAAGCGAGTCAAGCAAGAAGCAAAGCGCTCAAAGCGCTTAACTAGAATGAAGGAAAATGAGTACAAGAAAGAGGGAACCAAATAATGGAGTTAGGAGACCGAGGAATAATAGTTCCAAACAATAGAACCGAGTGACGCGCTGAAGGGAACCGAGTGACAAGGATGGGAACCGAGCGCGTAGATAGAGGAAAGATATCTTTAAGCAGCTATAAAAGGAAAGATAGATTTACCATAGATCTCCTAGATTCGTAATCTAAGTTGTTAGAGATACTTTGTTATCTTTGATATTTAGTTACAATTTATTGTTTTATTTAATGTTTTTATCTACTTTTTTGTAGATTAGTTCCCGACGATTATGCCTTTAGTATAAATAGTTAAGATTATCGATTTAGAAAAGGTTGTAATTTCTAAGAGGTTATCTTTGTTGATTTATAATTTAGGCAATATCTAGGAGAGTTTAGAGATGAACTAAGAATTGTGTGTTCGCCTTAAAGTTATAAACTCTAGTAGAATTAATAAAGAAAATCGTTTTGATAATCATTGTTCTTAAAGTCTTAATGTATTCTGCGCAAAGGAAATATTCTTTAGTTAGACTAAGGTACTCAAATCACACGATCCCCAATTGGTATTAGAGAAGGATCCGATTCCATAACAATGACGAAGAACAGAGAATTCAACCTAGGGATGCCCTTGAACAAACTCTTCAACTTCTTAAATGGGAGCTTGACTGATGGCTAGGAGTGCATAAAATGTTCATCCAAACCCAGGACTACCAATGCTGGAGGATTATAGATCTCGGCGATGAAGTGCTTCCGGAATTGAAGGAAAGGAAAGATTGGCAGCCTGAGCATTATGCCAAGATGGAGAAGAATTCAAAAGCTCGACAACTTATTCTATGTGGACTCACACGAACAGACATCGACAAGGTCATTGGCATACTAACGGCCAAGGATATGTGGGATGCCATCATCTCCATTCACAGAGGCAATGAAGATGAAAAGGACACCAGAAAATTCACTCTTCAAAGAGAGTTCCAAGCATTCAAGCAACTCCCTGGTGAAAGCGTGTCCGCATGCCAATCCCGGTTCACTATCTTGGTGAACAAATTAAGCGCTACTGGTGTAAAATTGATGCTTGGGAGCAAACACTAGCGGTCATCTATGCAATGAGCGACAAGTTCGAGCTCACCCGAAGAATTGCTCTAATGTCTTTTAGATTGTAAGAAGCTCTTAGTGGTCGACATATTTGGCAAGTTTTCGACCAAGAGAACGCTGATATGAGGAAGGGCTTAACTACTAAATAATCCACTAGAACTGCTTTATAGCTTACAAAGGTTCTAAAAAAGATGGACATCAACGATGATGAAGAGGAAGAGGACGATGACTTGGAAGTTGCCATCATGACAAAGATGGTCAAGAAATGGTTCAAGAAGAAAGCTGGTCAAGGAGATTCATCTTTTTCAGCAAAACGAGATCTCAAGGAGTACACTTGCTACAATTCACAGGAAAAGGGACATCTTTCTAAGACATGCACTAACCCTAAGGTTGAAGCATCTGAAAAGAAGGCACTTTTCTCGGCATGGGGAGAAGAAGACGATGAAGCTGACCTCCATGAAAGCTACCAAGGCCACTGCCTAATGGCTGACACAGAGGCCCTTTCTCTTGAGGTAAAATCCTCCGACCCCTTCCATATTCGTATCAATTTGCTAGAAAAGAAAGAGCTCATCAACTTGATTAAAGGCTTGTTAAAAGATACTGAAACCCTAGAGTCACAAATCAATGAATATGAAGAGGAATTCAAAGATCTACGTAGTGAGTGTCTAGATTTGTCCACTAGGTTAGCTAATAAGGAAAAGGACCTTAGTTAAATCTGTGTAACTGAGCTTTATGACTAAGACCTGAGAGGGATGCAGTGGTAAGCAACCTCAAGGGGGACTATCTAAGGACTTCTACTCAAAGGTAGAAAGTGACTTAGGAATCGTCCTTAATAAATTCACCGATCTAACTGAATCTATTATTAAGAACATGGTTAATAAAGCTGTATTTGTTAGATCTAGAACTAGACTAGGATATGACTCGGATGAGGATTCATCTAAGGGCTTTGGCACCAATGAGAAGCTTATTAGAAAATTAACTGAAAAATATGAGACCTTAGATAAATCCCTTCAAACTTGTAGAAGCAAAAATGAATTTCTAGAGAAAAAGGTAAAGGCACTTGAACAACCATTAATGACACTAATTGTTGATTCCAAGGGGGAAAGGCTCATAAGATGTATGTGAGCCAAGTCCAAGGGAACATAGTAAACACTTAGATCCTAAGCTTAAGGATAAAAGGCCCTTCAGACTTGGAAAGGGCAAGTACAATTATGTCACATACAATGAATGGTGTAGGTTCTGTGGTAATAATGGTCATACTATACATAGATGCAAGAAGAAGCATGCTCTAAGTAACAATCCATACAAGTCACTCACTCACAATACACGTAAAGTGCTTGATTTGAATGACCCTTCTTATTTTGAGCATGTTCCTTCAACCAAAGGCCAAAAGCGAGTCAATAATCATTCTCCTAATGTGAACAAGAAAGCTAATCCACCTAGAAAAGCTGAGCTTCGATGGGTTCCAAAGGTTTGATTGTTTCATTTTAGGTAAAATTAAGCAGAGAGAACAAATGGTACATAGATAGTGGATGCTCATGTCACATGACTGGAGACAAGGAAAGATTACAAAAATTTCAGAACTATGACGGTGGAAGCGTATCATTCTGTGACAAAAGGGCATGAGAAATTATAGGACATGGAAAAGGTGCATCTAAATGACAAAATAGAGATTTAGATGGTGAACTTTATGGAGAGCCTTCGCTATAATCTGTTGAGTGTGGCTCAGCTCTGTGATGAGGGAACAAACGAGGTCACATTTACTACCTCAAAGTGCTTTGTTAGGAATTTTGCAAATAAAGTCATCTTAAAGGGAAACCGAGTTAATAACACTTACATATTTGACCCCAGCTACATCCCTAAGAGTCACCTTTGCCTTTATACAATAGAAGATCAAACCTCCTTGTGGCATCAAAGACTAAGGCACGTCAATCTACATCTTCTACACAAGCTTCATGCGAAAGAGTTAGTCCATGGTTTACCTCCTATCAAGATAGAGAATATGACACATTGTGCTAATTGTGTCAAGGGTAAACAAGTCAGAAGCTCGTTCAAGCCAAATTCAGACATTACAACCAAGAACCCCCTTGAGCTTATTCACATGGACCTCTGTGGACCTATTCATATTCAAAGCCCTGGTGGAGCACATTACATATTTGTGATCGTTTATAACTTCTCTAGATTTACATGGACACTCTTCTTGCTCTCTAAAGATCAAGTCTTCACTCGCTTCACAGAGCTCGTTACTTTGCTTGAGAAATCACTATCACTTCAAGTGCGCTCCATTTGTTCAAACCATGGGACTGAGTTTGAGAACACCAAGATGCTTAGCTACTGCATTGAAAGAGGGATAAGCCATAATTTCTCAGCCCCTAGGATTCCACAACAAAACAGAGTCGTTGAAAGGAAGAACATAACTTTAGTGGAGATGGCGAGAACAATGCTACTTGGAAGTGGAGTTTCTTCATCATTTTGGGCCAAAGCAGTGAACAATACTTGCTACATCATCAGTAGGGATCTTGTTCGCCCTAAACTCACTAAAACCCCATACGAGCTGATCAAAGGATATCCTTCCAGCATCTCTCACTTCAAGGTCGTTGGATGCAAGTGTTTTGTGCTTAACAACGGAAAGTATAATTTGGGCAAATTTGATGCAAGAAGCGATGAAGCCATCTTTCTTGACTATGTTCTAGCGAGTAAAGCATATAATGTGTTTAATCAAAGAACAAGAACTTATGAGGAGAGCATACACATGGTGTTCGACGAAGGCACTTTCCATTCACCGACGTCTAACACTGGATATCCATTTCTCGAAGTCGCCCTCTAAGAAGCGCCTTTAGAAAGCCCTCAAGCAGCTTCTTATAGAGCCTTAAATCCACTCGCTCCTCCATTTACAACCTCAACTCATATGGCATGTGACTCAGACAGTGATAGTGATGTGACCTCTCACTTCGACACAGTTCCCATCACAACCCCTCCTACTAGAGGCTTCTAGCAACGAGGCGCTCATCCTCCAGGGAACATGATAACTCCCCTACACTCAGGAGTGCACACTCGCTGAAGAGCTGTTTTAGAGGCTTGTCTAGAAGCAATCATCGAAGCACTTGAAGAAGCCACTTCAGAGACTAATCTATGTGCCTTCAACTCCTTTCTCTTCCTCACCGAGCCTAAGAACATCCAAGAAGCCATCCTTGATCCAGATTGGGTGGCCACTATGCAAGAAGAGCTTCATGAGTTTGAAAGGAATAAAGTCTGGCGTCTAGTTCCTAATCCCTCTAATCGTACTATCATTGGAACTCGCTGGGTCTTTAGAAACAAGCTCGGTGACTCAGGTGATGTCGTAAGGAACAAAGATCGTCTTGTTTCTCAAGGATACAACCAACAAGAGAGAATTGACTATGATGAGACCTATGCTCCAGTCGCTCGTCTAGAGGTCATTCGTCTTTTGATAGCCTTCACATGTCACAAGGGTTTCAAGCTTTTGCAAATGAATGTGAAGACGGCCTTTCTCAATGGAGTTCTCAACGAGGAAGTATATGTCAAGCAGCCTCCAAGATTTGAGGACCCAAAGCACCTAGAGCACGTGTATTTCCTAGACAAGGCACTATATGGTTTGAAGCAAGCACCAAGGGCGTGGTATGAATTCTCTATGAGTACCTCCTTGCAAATAACTACAAAAGGGGCATGATCGACAAGACGCTCTTCATTTAAGAACACAAGGGCACCATTCTCGTGGTTCAGGTATATGTAGATGATATCATTTTTTGCTCTACTAACTTGTTGCTTTTAGATAAATTCAAGAATGTAATGAGTAGCATGTTCAACATGAGCATGATTGGGGAACTAAACTTCTTTCTCGGCCTTCAAGTGGTGCAAAATGCCGAAGGCATACAAATCCATCAACAAAAGTACTTAATGGAGATATTCAAGAAGTTTGGGATGGAAAATAGTAAGCCTCCTTCACACCACAGTGTCCACATGCACTAAGCTTGATGCAGACCTCAATGGCCCCAATACTAGTGAGACACTTTATCGAGGTATGGTTGGCTCTTTGATGTACTTAACTGCCTCTAGACCTGATATTCTCTTTGCAGTAAGCATGTGTGCGAGACTCCAATCCGATCCAGGGGAGTCATGTGTCTCTATCATCAAGCGAATCTTTCACTACTTAAAAGGAACTGATAATTTATGTTTGTGGTACCCTAAGAACTGCGATTTTATCCTTGTTGGATATACAGATGCTGACTATGCAGGTTATTTAGTTGATCGAAAGAGAACCTTAGGTATGTCTCAGTTCTTAGGCCCTTGCCTTGTTTCTTGGGGATCTCGAAAGCAAAACTCAGTAGCCGTGTCCACTACCGAGGCGGAATACATAGCGGCTGCTTCATGTTGTGCTTAATTCCTATGGCTCAGCAACAACTCAAGGACTTTGGTATTACTGTGGGCTCTCTCTAAATAAGATGTGACAACATAAGTGCTATCAACATCTCAAAGAACCCTGTGCACCACTCTCGAACTAAGCACCTTGGCGTTTGTCATCACTTCCTTTGAGACCATGTAGAGAAGAAAAACATTAAGCTTACCCATTGCAGAACTGAGGATCAAATAGCTGACATTTTCACCAAGACCCTGAATAAGGAACCATTTATCAAACTAAGACTACACTTGGGATTGACCCTCCTTCATTAAGCATATCCCTTTCATTGTAAGCTCCTTCCTTCTTGACTTCTTAAACTTCATGCTTCTTTAACTTGGGAATTTAGGACTATTATGTGCGCGAACCTAGCCTATACTCTTAGGAGTATTTGTCTCTTGCATGCTTTGTGTGATGCTTATTGATAAACCCTTGTTAGGCCCTTCTAGGATTGTACTATTGCTTGCTACATTTTGATATCTTTGCATGCTCTCTTTTTCAAGCCTGGATACATAAACACGATGATCGCTTCTTAACCATATCATAAAGCCCCCCAGATATGACTCGTGTTTATAAGCTAATCCCTTAATGTTGATCTTTGTGTTCCGTTCCCTATGACCATTAGTCCACACATGGGAATATTCACTTAGATGACAAAGAGCCTTCCTAATTATGCTTAGCACATGTTTCTTTAAAGAGCTATGAAGTCCCTTTGTGTGTTTGAATTATTTTAAGTGCTTAAGCTAGTAAATTTATCCTGCTGAAAATGGGAACTGAGACACATCACCTTAATAAGATGGGGACCGAGTTTTAAGAGTAATTACCAAGCACAGTGTGATGGTAACTGAACTTAGGGACCGAAAGAGTATGGGGACCGAGAACACAGAAAACGGTATGAAGCGCAGAACTCAGCATAGGGACCGACGGAAACATAGGGTTTGAGCGAAACAACGGCCGCCTACTTTCTAGGCAATCATTACGCCCCAGTTCTTAAACGGTCACCTGCTTCAATGAGTTCCGAGGCGCCGAATCTGATCTGAATTGCACCGTTGCTATTTGACCATTGCACCTCCCATATATAAGCCACTCCATCCTAGATCCGTACCCCCTTACCCTATTCTCACTCGTCTCAATCATCTCTCACTCCAAATCTCTCAAGCTACTCTAAAAATAAAAAATGGCCAACCAAATTACCATTACTCCCGAACAATGGGAGTAGTACATGAAGTACCAGGCATTTCTACAGTCCCTTCCCACCAGATCCTCAAATCCGCCACCACCTACACCCGCCACAGATCAATCATTACCACTGGCGACTGAAATCCCACAAACCCAAACCACCACCGCATCCGTTCTCTCTCCGGGACACAAAACCCCAGAGAAAAATACTTCACCACCACCACCAGCCAAAGAGAGAACTCCCTCCCGCCATTCCTCCCCAATTCCAATAGAGGAAGAGAAAGTCCAAATGACCGAGCCCATTCATTCCATTTTTTCCACCACCCCGAAGCCCTCCTCGTCAAAATCCAGTGAGCACACACCTACTATATTAGTTCATGACGAGACCAACCCACCAGCCCTCGCTCTAATAGCTCCTACTCTCACCCTCACAGCTCCAGAGTCCCCCAAAAGCCGCCCAACCTCAAACACCCTCTAGATATCACCCCCTCCTCCACCATCGTGAAGAAGGCTAAATGCCTTTCGTCCAAAGAAGTCATACCGATGGAAGGCGCCTCAGCTATTCATCTTCCCCCTCCGCACGGCAACTTCGGGACGCGAATAGGGATCGAGCCCATCATAATAGGGCAAGGGTTTTGGAACACACTGGATCCGGCGGAGTTCGACTTCGCCTCCACTGATCCACTCTCAAGCGCACACACTGGTGCAAGCTTGAGGACGAGCCATTTGTCATCGAACTCAACGAAGTGCGAAAATTCTACAACGCCTTGATGCCCATGCCTCCAGCCTCAGGCCAATCCTACTCAATGGTGCAAGTACCATGGCGAGACGAGCCCAACACCGCCAATGTAAAGCTCGTCACCAAGGTGCTCGGCCTCCCAACTGGCGAAGGCTACACTTCATTACCTAAGAAGATCTAGCCGTCCAGGAAGTCAGAGACGATCGAGCTGCTTGTTAGGAAGGCGAGGCCCAAAGAAATCAATACACACATGCTATCTTTCGGCAAAAAGCTTATCCACTTCGTCATTCTGTGCAACGTAGTTCCTAGACAAGAGAAGCGCGAAACCGTGACTATAGCCAATGCCTATCTTCTCAAAGCTGCGATAGAGGGGAGTTTAATCGACACTCCAAGGCTGATCCTCTCCCACATACTTACAGTAAAGATGCACAAAAACCACGTGCTGCCATACCCACACGTCGTGAAGAAGATCATGATCATGCTTGGCATATACAATCCAGTGAAGGAGACAGTGCTTGAGAGTATAGTGACAATGACTGGGTTGTAGTGGCTAATCAAGAACGCTGCTATGGAGGCCCCTCTAGAGAAGCTCAAGCTCGGGTCTGAACCCAAAGCAACACCCAAACCAAAACCCAAAACTAAGCGCCTCGAGAGCCCTGCCAAGCCCCTTGTACCAAAAACCCTCACCCCTTCCAAATTCCAAGTGCGCAGACTCGAGGCCGTGCTTCAACTAAACAAGCACATGGTTTCCTTGTGGAGGATGATCGATTGGCATCTTCGCTATATCTTGGCCCTCATGGTAGGCCCTCTGAAGGAAGATTATCTGAGCGACTTAGAAGATGAATAATGTGACTTAAATCAGTGATTGTTCTCAACAACATAGGGATCCCTAGAAATCGAAAAGCTCCTTAAAAATCTTTATGTATTTTTTTCTCTTATTACTTGCTTTTTGTGTGCTGAATTAATATATGAAGTATGCTTTTGGTTAAATGCCTGCTTGCTCTAGTTTGTACTGAGAAGTGCCTTACTTGTTGTTTTCTTATGCATCACTTAACCATTCCTCTAGAGAGCATGCACATGCTATACTTATTTTCCCTTTTCAATATTGAGCATGACCTTTTCAATGATGTCAAAAGGGAGAATAATACAGGCATAAGAGTTATTTGATTAAGGGGAACTAACCCTTGTGGTAATTTCAAAGGGCGATATATGCTAGTTGTTCACATGTTAAGGGGGAATCAAAATTATTTCCTACTTAGTTCCTTTGGCTAAACCTTTGTATATATGCCAGGAGTCTATGTTTGTCATCATTAAAAAGGGGGAACTTGTTGGTTATAGGAACTAGCTACTAGTATCTATAACTTACGATATCTCAATTTTAATAATAAGAAACATATATCTATACTAATGTCTACCTTGAGTGAGTTATTGCAGGATAGTAATAGGCCTTCGAGCAAATTAGGTAATTGGAGCAAAGGAGTTAACGAGCTTAAGTTAGGAAGCTGAAGCAAGTCAAGCGAGAAGCAAAGCGCTTCACCAAAACGAAGGGAACCTAGTACAGGAAAGAGGGAACCGAGTAATGGAGTTAGGTAACCAAGGAATAAAAGTTCCAAACAATAGAACCGAGTGACGCGCTGAAGGGAACTGAGTGACAAGGATGGGAACCGAGCGAGTAAAAGAGGAAAGATATCATTAAGCAACTATAAAAGGAAGGATAAATTTACCAGAGATCTCCTAGATTCGTAATCTAGGTTGTTAGAGGTACTTTCTTATCTTTTATATTCAGTTATGATTTATTTTTTTATTTATTGTTTTTATCTAGCTTTTCGTACATTAGTTCCCGACGATTAAGCCTTTAGTATAAATAGTTTAGATTATCGATTTAAAAAAGGTTGTTCGTTCTCAGAGGTTATATTTGTTGATTTATAGTTTAGGCAATATCTAGGAGAGTTTAGATACGAACTAAGAATTGTGTGTTCACCTTGAAGTTGTAAACTCTAGTAGAATCAATAAAGAAATCGTTTTGGTAATCATTGTTTTTAAAGTCTTAATGTATTCCGCACAAAGGAAATATTCTTTAGTTAGATTAAGGTACTCAAGTCACACTTTCCACATAAAAAATAACCAAATTGATTAACTACGACAAACGCCTATAGTTCAAATCAACAAAAGCAACAAAGTTAAGAGCATCAGGGAATAGGTATTTCACGACTAGCCTACAATGCAGTTCTCTACACTAAGATTTAGTTCAAACCATGCCGAAACCCTAGGTTTCTGGCGTAGGCACGTTTACCGCCCAACAACTCGTTATTCCGGTGGGTCCTCGCCGGCGTTCTCCTCCAGAGGGCGTCGACTTTCACGGTGGAGTTTCCTCTCGAACTCCGGCCGCCTGGAACCTACATTTTTGGTTTCGTCCTCGGTTTTTGAACTCCGGCTACGTCGTCTCTCAAGGTCTCAGTCCATCGACCCTCCTCCGTTGGCTTCCTCTCGAGATCGACGTCAAAAGTATGGGCAATAGCTACGGCATTGTTGCTGTATCGGGAGGGCGGTACTCGCCCGGAGTTTGTGTTTTGCGGCGGTGGGTGTAAATCCTATTTGTCTACTGCGGTCTAGTAACGTATCACCTACGCTACATGGGGAAAAATAAATGCAAGGGATTGAAGTCTGTTTCTCCGGCTACTAAACCGGGGCTTAAGGAGTTTCTGATGTCAAAGGGCACGCCTTTGATGCCCACTTCGCCGGTATCATCTTCTGAGTTGCCTCCAGCGTCGGCTACGGGGTCTCTGTTGTGGTTGAGGACCAGAGGGGATTGTTTACGGCCAAACCCTCGGACGAGTTATCTGATCGGGAGGAGTAAGCGAGTAGCTTTCCACCGCTACCGGTTCAGTCGAGTTCCACTGTTGCTGTCGACGCTTGCGCAACCGCAAATGAGAGATGCCGCCACCTGTTCCTGCGAGGACTGGAAACATAACCTCGACGTTGACTGTGGGTGAACTACTTGGGTTGCAAGACACTGCGGGTCCTGTTCGATAGGAGCCTGATCATGTGGAACGTGTTCAACATCAGCCTGCTGATGTACCGTCGCCTTTAGCGTCCTTGGATGCGCCTGCTATGCCTGCTGCGCCTACACAGCCTGCCCCGGTTAGGGCTGTACCGAATGCTTGGACCCAGAAATCGAGAAAGATCTTTATGAATTCTGGTTTGGGAGGTAAGATTTCGTTCGTTCCTCCTACTTCGGATCGTGTTGCTATTCAAGAGTCTGATGGTTTGCCTATCGAGAGAGTCTGGGGATGGTCGTTACTTGGTCAGTATGTTGGTTATAATCCTGGTCATCAGATGTTGCTTGAATTGATGCGTAGCTGGGGTGTTAAGGCCAAGTACAAGGTTGAGGAAGGTTGGTTGATCTTCTCGTTTGAGTTTGAGATGGATAGAGATAACGTGCTTCTTGGGGGATCGTATTTTATTTTTGGCAGGCCTATCATCTTAAAGATGATTTTGGGACAAGTTCACGTTTAATCGACGTGATATTGCTACTATTCCCCTGTGGGTTTGGATCTTTGGTTTACCAAAGAACTTTTGGACGAGTGATATTCTTAGTCGGATTGCTTCGCATGTGGGGAAGCCTTTGTTTGTTGATACTGTCATGGACAGAAGGTTGCGGGGATCATATGCTCGAGTTCTTGTGGAGGTAAACTTTGCTTCTCCTATTTCTAGAGGTGTGACCTTGGATTTTGATGATGGGGATTCCATTGATGCTACTTTCTTGATTAAAAACGAGCCTAAGTATTGCAAGGGATGTTTTCATTTTGGTCACTCGGATGAGCTTTGTCAGTTTAAGGAGAAGTGGGATGATGTTGGTATGAAGGGCAAGCGAAAGGAACAAGGTCCGAAGGCAGCTACTTTGGCTGCTCTAAAGGCTCCTGTTTCTGCTCCGGCACCGGTTCACCCTTCTGAGACTACCGATCCTTCTACGAGTGTTGATGTTGTGCCTGAGAGGAGTCAGGTTGATGTTCAGACCGAGAGTTCTCCACGTGACCCAGCTGGGGTTCAGTCTGAGGATGTGGGGACTGTGGTCCAGCCTGAGCTACCACATGCTATGATTTAGGTTGATGGTGATTTGGTCCCTACTGTTGAGGGCAAGACTAATGCTGCTGTTGATGTTCAGGTATCGGTTGATGGTTTGGCACCTGGGGAGGACCTTCGGTTGGGGGATGTGACTGCTAAAGAGGAGTGTGGACCGTCTGTATCAGGGGAGGAGAGCTGTAGGCTTGAGTCCGTCAATGACACAGCGGCACCTACGGACTTGGAAGTTGAGCACTCTGCAGACATCCCTCCACCTTCTAGTCCTCATAAGGTGGCTTCTATGGCTTTGAGAGAGTCGAGGTTGTTAGATGTTGATATGACTTCTACTACGTCTGTCGGCAATGTGAAGAGGAATCTTAGACGTCCTAGCATCGTCCGACAGGAGGTTTCCCGATGAATGCCTTAGCTTGGAATGTGTGAGGGCTTGGCCAAGCCCGGAAACAAAATGGCGTGAAGGAGGTGATTCGCAAGTTCTTTGCTAAGGTATGTGGTCTTTTTTAGACTAAGTATGGTAGAGGTGACATTACTTCTCTTGTTAGGCGTATGGTTCCTGGTTGGGAGTTCACTACAAATTTTCACCTAGACCTGCGCGGTCCTATTCTTGTTGTATGGGATCCTAGCTATGTTGGTTTGGAGATTCTGACTATGTCTATGCAACATATTGGGTGTCTTGTTACTTGCAAGACTTCTGGTGTTCGATATGGTATTTTCTTTGTGTATGGTCTTCATTCTGTTGTTGCCAGGCGGCCACTATGGGGTTATGTGGATCAGCTGTTTACGGCACATGATGTTCCTTGGCTGCTCATGGGGGATTTCAACTGTGTCATGAATGCGAACGAGCGATTTCATGGTGAGGTTGTTCGTATGCCTGAGTGTAGAGATATGATTGATGCATGTAGACGACATGGGATGACAGATGCTCCTACGTCTAGTACTTCACTCTATACCTGGACCAATGGGACTGTCTGGAGCAAGCTTGACAGAGTTTTAGTTCATCCTGGTTGGTTTTCTGCTACGCATTATGTTAGGGTTGAGTACCCAGATGTTGGTATCCTTTCGGACCACAAGCCTTGTGTTGTTACTCTCAGGTGACCTGAGTTTTGTGGGCGTATGTACTTCAAGTTCTTTAGCATATGGGCTGATCATCCGCGGTTTATTGAGGTGGTCTCGAATGGTTGGGTGCATCCTCCTCAGGGCACGTGCCAGTTCAGACTTGCCAAACTCCTCAAGAGCTTGAAATACCCTCTGAAGTGCCTGAATAAGGCTGAGTTTAGTCACATCTCCTCTCGTGCTGCTGTGGCTATCTCTGCATTTGATGTTGCTTTAGAGGACCTCAGACAGGGTCCGGATGTTCCGGAATTGATTCAGGCTGCTTCTGATGCACGTGCAGCTGCTTCCCGGCTCTCTGCCGCTGAAGCTAGTTTTCTTGGGCAGCAGGCGAAAGCCAGATATGTTCTTTTAAGTGATCGGTGTAGTGGGTACTTTCACAGCCTGATGAAGGCTAATGCCCGGAAGAACTATATTGCGTTAGTAATTGATAGGACTGGTATGCCTACTACTGCTATTTCTGTTGTTGTTGTTGAGTTCCTTGCTTTTTATCAGGGGTTGTTTGGGACTGTTGTGCCAGTTTAGTTGCCTGCTCAGTCTGTGTTTGCCCTTGGTCCTCGGCTGTCTGTTGAAGTGAGTGATTCTTTGGGTGTTGGGACCTTGGTCGATGAGATTAGAGCTGCTCTTTGGTCTATTGGTGATGAGAAGGCTCCGGGCCCTGATGGGTTCAACGCGAGGTTCTTCAAGGCCTCGTGGGAGATTACTGGGCCTGATGTATGTGCAGTTGTGAAGGAGTTCTTTATCAGTGGACGACTTCTAAAACAGCTCAATCACACTGTTATTTCTCTTGTTCCGAAGATGGATTCCCCATCCAGAGTTGAGCACTACAGACCTATTGCGTGCTGCAATGTTGTCTACAAGTTGATCTCGAAGATAATGACTGCTCGGCTGGCCAGAGTTCTTGGTACTCTCATTGACCCGGCCCAAAGCGCGTTTGTGGAGGAGAGGCTGATGAGTGAGAACATTTTTCTCATCCAAGAACTTCTGAGAGGATATTCAGTCACTCAGGATACCAGACGGTGTTTCTTGAATGTAGACATGGCCAAGGCATATGATACTGTATCTTGGGACTTCCTGCGATTCACTTTGCATCATCTGGGTTTGCCTGCTCGGTTTAGTGCACGGGTTATGGAGTGTGTCACTACTGCTTCTTATTCAATCAAGGTCAACCGTGGTCTTCATGGTTATTTCCCTGGTCGACGAGGATTACGGCAGGGCGATCCTCTCTCTCCTCTGTTGTTTGTGTTGTGTATGGAGATGTTCAGTAGATTGATGCGCAGGGATTCTGCTGTTCCAGGGTTTGGCTACCATAAGCATTGTGCGGGTATCGAGCTCACTCATTTGATCTTTGCTGATGATGTTGTTCTGTTGTGTCGGGGGGATGTTCCTTCTATTTACATCCTCAGTGACTACCTCATGAAGTTTGGGGATATGTCTGGCTTACGTGTCAGTGCGGCAAAGTCCTCTATGTTTTTGTCTTCTGTACCTAATGATGAAGTGGGTACTCTACGTGCTATTACTGGTTTTCGAGAGGGTACTTTTCCTTTTAGATACCTTGGGATCCCAATCAGTACGAACAACCTTTGGGTGATGGACTATAAGCCGCTTCTAGACATGATCAGTGGGTATCTTAGCGCTTGGGCTAGGAGGAGTTTGTCCTTTGCTGGTCGTCGTGAGCTCCTGGCTTCTGTGATTCAGGGTGTTGAGGGCTTCTGGCTATCTATTCTTCATGTGCCTACATGATTTCTTTCTGCTCTGAGTTAGCTGGAGTAGTATCTGTTGTCCGAGACAAGAGGGAGGTCTAGGTTTGCGAGATTTGGCTGTCTGGAACAGCTACTTCCTCCTGAAGCATTATTATCATATTTATGAGGGGTAGGAGAGTCTGTGGGTTCGTTGGATTCACCATAGGTATCTGCGTGTTGATAGCCCAAGTACTTGGGTGGCTCATCGTCGAGATTCCTCTCTGATCAAGGGGATTCTGGCAGCTAGAGATAGAGTTGTTCAGATGGCTGATAGAGAGTTGGGGGTTGAGGAGACTCTTGATAGTTGGTGTACTGCAGATAGGTTCCGTGTCTCGGCTGCATATGATGTGCTCCGGGATAGGAAACCGATTGTGTCTTGGAAGGCTGAGGTCTGGCCCAAGCACAACACTCCTAGGCATTCGTTCATTTTGTGGTTGGCTGTGCTCGGACGGTTATCTACCTATGACAGATTGTTCTTTCTTGGCGTTGATCCGTGCTGTTGTCTTTGTGAGTCGGCAGATGAGTCTCATTCACACCTCTTCTTTGAGTGTCCGGTGGTTCTGAGCGTCTGGCAGGCGGTATGCACCAGGTTTCACATTCCTCACTCTTGCACTTCTATCGATAGTACTATAGTCTGGCTGCGCGCGCATGCACATGGTGGAGGAGTTCTTGCTAGGGCTCAGACTTTTACGCTTTTGGCGACGGTTTACTTGGTTTGGCAGGCGCGGAATGCACTTGTGTTTGAGCACAACCGGATTCCGATTGAGGTCATCGTTAGACAGATTAGCATTCATGTTTTTAGACTTCTTTATGACATGTTTCCTATTACTATGGTTGTTTCAGCACTTGGACACTAGTTTGTTGATTATTTAGCATAGTATGGATAACATGTGTGTTATGCCATGTGTGCTCTTGGACTGTATGTGATTTGAATTCCCCGTTTAAAGGGACATACCTTTTATATTATTTATATTTTAACAAAAAAAAGATTTAGTTCAAACCGAATCTAAGTGTTCATGATTGTTTTGAAGGAATAAATCAAAATGAATGCCATTAATTTATCCTAACAATTATGAATAAAGTCTTTAATCCTAGGTGATCAATCTAACAATAAAATAAAGAATTCACTAGACAATAATCTTAGAGAAAAACAATCAAATCATACTAATAAACCAAAATTACTTAATTACATCAAACCAAAAAACAATTCAATGCTTCATTAAGAAATTGTGTCTTATCCCTCCATAGAAAGGTTTACAAAGATGAAATAATTAAGAACCATACTAACCTTTGGAGAATAAAGTTAAAGCACCCAAGAGCAATGTTGTAGAACGATAAAAGAAAGTACCCTAAACAGTGTTCTAAGCGTCTCTCAAAGTAAGCGATGATTAACCTAAAATGATAGAGCTTTGTCTTTATAAAGGTCCAACCTAAAAGCAATAATAAAAACAATAAAAAACGGAAAATAACAACCTAATTTCGTCCAAAGTCACAACAGAAAAGATAGGAAGAAAAGACTAAGTCTTTTAACATGTTTGGGGATCGGCGGACGCCGATGATCATTTGCGGCCGCCGATGACTTCTATGTAGCATAATACAAAATCCACGTCGGCGGGCACCGATGAATGTGTTGCAGCAGCCGATGAGGTCTCTACCAAGTATTGCCTTCTTGATCCCGTTTTGCACCTCCGATGTTCATGTCTTTGTCTTCACTCTTCCTATGCTCCTCGTTGACTCTAATAAGCTCCAAAGTAGACCAAATAAGACATATAACGTCGAATAAAGGTAATATGCCGTAAAAACGCCCATAAATGAAGTGAAATGATGCTAATTCCATGATTATAGACGTGTCGTAGACGTGCCTATCAAACATCCCCACACTTAAACTTCTACTCATCTAGAGCTGAATTGAATACCACTTATCTCTCAGTAATCCCCAGTAGAAAGCCCAAGTACAAAAACACTCACATAGAAAAATAACACCCAATAAGCTCGTCCCTCACCCAATCAACCTATACATCAAAGTCTAATTTCACCATAGAATGCTCTCAATCCTTAAAAATTAATCAGTCATAACCATGTAACCGTGTATACCTAGTGATCGTAACCAATGAAATCAACGAACATCCTAATCTCCTCTAAAAAAAGATCAAAGACAATGATAAAAAAATCAAAATAAAATACTAACTCCAACCTAAACATCTCCTCTTTAATCACCATATTGTCCTACTTCTCTAAATAATGTGCATCTCACACAACACATTTCAACTACAAGTTCCTAGAGAAAAGATCCGCATAGCACAACCACAACAATATGTATCAAACACCGGAAAAGAAGTCTAATCCTAGTATCTACCCATACCATCACCAATAGTGTATATCCGAATCTCCCAAAAGAAATCATGATCAACATACCTCATATGGAATGCAAAGTAAGCCCCAAATTACTCTAGAAAAGAGAATTAAATCATGTATGCTCAATATGAGGTAAAAATAAAAATAAAATCTACACCTTATCTCTCCTCGTGAAACCTACCGGTAACACTCCTATACTCCAACACTTATGTCTTTGACGCAAAAATATGGAAAAGAACTATCCTAAACACTCAAATTCTTTTCACTCCAATTCTTGCTTAAGCGCCCTCTCGGTTTTTCACTTAACAATCTCATAAATGGTCTCACATACCTCACAACTCTCAAGAATCTCTCTTTGACAGCTAATGCCATCCAGATTACCTGCTTATTGCCTGAGTGTCCAAAAGATTTAACTCATTCCAGGATTTTTATTTGACTCTTTTCATCTATGTCTCTTTTTGTTTTTCATTTTTTTTTCTGTTTTTTTCAGATTTATAGAGAATATATACAAGTAACTAATATAAATCTACCTCCCCACTCTTATACTGAGCATTTCCTCAAGGCTAGAATCAGACATAAATAAGAACAAAGGAAGAATAGAAGAATATCGCTACTACTGTGTTGGTGGTGGATAGTCAGGATATTGGGACCTAGCAAAAGCGTCCCATTTCTGCATCATCTGCTTCATTTGCTCATCTTGATGGGTCCAATAAGCGTCTTGTGCAACCAAACGAGCTTCTTCTGTAGCCCAGCAAGTGTCTTGAGCATCCCAACGTGTGTCTTGGATTGCAGAATAGTCGGTGAAGCGCTGATCCAGGCCCTGAACTCTCTCATAGGCCATATGGACGTAGTCTTCCTGCCTCTGCTACTGGTGAAGGAGGCGGTAGTGGGTGATAGAGGCCTGCCAAGTGGCTGATGTCCCACTCTGTATAGTTCTCACCAGGATATGGTAGAGGTTCAGGCCTAGGGACCACAAACGAATGTATGTTCCTGGCACTGAAAAGATATGAATGGACCTCCCAGTTCCTCCCCTTCTGATGCACAATATCTGTCCGGAGCATGTGAAAATCCCTCATCCAGATAGCGTTGAACCGACCCCTACGACAAACCGGCTCCTCATTGGGGTGGCTAAGCCGTAGAAAATTCCAATCATAGTAATCATACCACTAATGAAAATACGTCCAGGCATCGCGCCCTGGAACTTCATGCAGCTCTTCGAAAACATGCCTACCCAATCCACAACCACGGTTCCGTTTCGCGTATACGTCCACATCGCCTCCAAATAGGGAATGGCGATCTTGTTTACCTCCGACTGGCCTAGGAATGTCAAACGAATAACCTTGTGGGTGATTCGAAGGCATGGTTGTGACCACGAGTAATTATAGTTTGTTATGTGGGACTCATAGCGCACACTCGTAGAATGTAGCCAAAACTCGAAGTGTCCATTCTTGCCAGTTTCCATAGGGACGGGCTCCTTGGTCACACTGAATATAGTGCGCAACTGCTCAACCTCAAGTTGCAACTTTCGTCCACCGAAGTTGAACTTGATTTCCTGGCGCTTTCGTTGATATGAAGAGTTGATAAGAACTCTTGCTTCCAACTCACATATCTAAGGTTTCCTCTCCTGTAAAAGTCACCCAATCCAGCTTGATCGAACATTTCCCACAAAAACCATCGATCCCTAACTCTTGACAAAAAAATCTATCGAAGAACATTGTGCTTACAATCTCTCGTTTGCACACATTATCGGTGATCTCCGACATCTCAATTCTCTTAACCTTTTTCTTAGCGGGTCCCCGGTCCAACCAGTCCCGGATGAGGTCACACGGTTCACGGAACTCATTATCAAAAATTAGAATTTTAAAAGCTCGGCTAAAAAGAGTGATTACCGGAAAATGAAGATATCGGCGGGCGCGGATTGAGATCGGCGGTCGCCGATGAGTTTTCTACCGGATGTTGAATTTGCACAGGTCGGCGGGCGCTGATAATGGTAGGCGGTCGCTGATGGGAAGCTTGTGAAGCTGGTAAATAACCCGCGCGAGCACGGATGGAAGCAATGGAGGATCGTTGGGCGCCGATTATAATGGACGGGCGCTGATGAAGATGCGAACCCACCAACAACGAAACCTCTACTCGGGTAGCAAATGACCTCCAAATAAGCCGAATCAACCCTCAAATTGTAGATCTAGGGAAGAAGAATATATTAGGATGTGTTTGGGGCTCGGATTTTGGTCATATTTTACGTAATTCATCTTCACAGTTCCGATTGGCGGGCGTCGATTTGAGGTTTTCCAGAAATTCGGGGTTTTTGGCTCCCGAGAAGCGCCTTGTTAAGAGTCATGACTCGACTCTCATGTAGATCAACTCACGGGAGTATTGTCCGCGCCTTTGGGAGCTTTTACTCGCCAATGTTATGAATACGCCCGTGTTGGTGTTTCTTCCAAGGCTTGTTCGCTTTGGATCCGGACTTCTTCTCGGCTTCCCACACTTAGCTTGTTACGGGTTCCTAGTAGTGTTGTGCTCAACCTGCACAAGTTAATCAATAATCCGAGGGACTAGATCCTCCAGGTAAAGTTAGTCCGGTGTTCGAGCCCGGTACAACTAATTCCACCCCCTTAAGCAAATGAATCAATGGGTTGTCGGTAGTCGTACCATTAACAGTCTTTCTACCGACTCCCAAGGTAGTTGTGCTTGCTCTCACATCTATAACCGCGCTCGCGGTTTTCATGAGCGGTCACCCTAGAATGACGGGCACTGCCTCAGATTCTTACTCTATATCCATAACATAAAATCCATGGGGAAATTGAACTCATCCACACAGACCCATATGTTCTCCAATTTACCTAATGGGAGCACGTTGGTCTTATCAGCCAATTGAATAGCTACTCTAGTGAATTGCATTCGGCCTAGACCTAGATCATAGTATAAATAAGAAGGAAGGACATTAATGGACGCACCTAGATCAAGTAAGCTTGGTCTATATCCATTTTTCCAACGTTGATTAGAATCGTGAACATCCCGGGGTCTTCCTCCTTAGTGGGCATGTGGTCCGCATTCTTCCTCCTCCATTTTAGAGCCTTTTGCTCCTTATTCTCCTTGTTGATTGTGATTTCATCTAGAATATGCGCAACGACCAGGCTTGTCATAATTTTCGTGTAGAGGGGAGAACCTTCCTTGACGTTGCTAATCGCCTCTATTAAAATCCTCCTTGTCTCGTAGATTTCCAACTCATTGAGAGTTGATGACAACTCCTCCTCATATAATATCTCATCTCCACGGGACTCCTTCTTGTCCTCACAATTTATTGTTGTAATGCGTCGTACTACATAGGAATATACTTCCTCATCGCTATCCGAAGATGAAGTGTTAGCTCAAGTGGCTTATGATGGTTTCCCGGATGTGAAAAACCTCTATCCTTGGACTTGCTAGCTATAATGATTGGTCGATAAGGACCTCCAAGGCGTGAAAGTGTCTCATGGTGTATATCATTCAAATCTTCCCTCTCAAAAGCAAAACGACCATGGACATTTGACGACTTTTCATCGCTAAAGTTGGATTCTCTTAGCTGATACCCATTGTCGTGGGTTCTTACACCTAGAATAGACCACGGTCACAAGAATCTAGATTATGCTCTCCCGTCTCTCTCCTAATGTAGTTCAGGTCCTTACACTCATTACCCGAAACCTTTCTCTAGCAACTCGATGTATACCTGGTACTCGTGAGCTTTTTGCGAATGCGGGACTCATCTTTCCAGAGTTGTTATTCCTCCTTTTGTTTAGCCTCATATGTCACTCTATATGCTGCAATGTCTTTCTCTAAGTTTTCTAGGTTCTTGCGCATTTAACGAAGATCTTTACTTAGAGTAGTCGGGTTATCATCATCCTCCTTTACGTCTCGGATAGCAATGTCGAAAGGATTTTTATCTCTACTGGAAGCTTTCTTAGTAGGAACCGACTATCCCATAACGTCCGACCCGTACTTAATTTTGAGGTATAGAAGTTTCGATTTCCTCAGCAATTTATCGGTGGGCGCCGAGGAACCGTCAGCGCCAGACGTGGTATCTATTTTCATCGATACTTAATTCCTCTGATTGGTGTGCGCGAATATCCCATCGGCAATCGTCGATATCCCATCGGAGGTTGTCGATGTGTTCACTGTTTTTCTCGCCAACTTTTCCAAAAATTGGAGTTTTCATTCGGTGGACGCCGATATTCTTGCCACGACCGTCGATGAGCTCTCTGTATTGGGTGATTGTCATACCTGATGATCGGCGGGCGCCGATAATGTGTCGGCGGGCGCCAATTTGCTCTTTATTCTTCTTTTTTCAACGGACTCATCAAGTCTTGGCATCTCGTCTTTCTCCTCAAAATCCTTCTCCTCCAAGATCATCACCATACAAGTCTAAGACACTCAATTACGGATGTCGGGGTTTTTCTCCATTTGGGATGGAAGACGCTCTGAAACCTGTTGTTGTAATTTCCTTATAGTCTCGGTGATGTGACTTACTTGTTGTAATGTGCTCACCGACTCATTTAGCTTAGTGACGACAATTATGACTTGTTTAAGCCCACCTTGTATGTCAGTGTTGCTTGCAACTATAGAACGAATGGTCTCGTGTAAGATTGATGGTTTTCTTGAGGGGGAGGGTTTGCTGATTTTTGGTGCTATTCCACCTTAAATTAGGATGGTTTCTCCATGGTTTGTTGCTTTGGCCTTGGTAGGGAGGCCTTGGCATGCTATGTTGAAAACCAACCGCGTTCACTTCCTCTTGAAAAGACGGACACACGTCCGTTGGATGTAGATCATCACCGCATGTTTCACATGCCTTACTTGGTGATTGGTGCCTCGGAGCTTAAGTCTCCTGATTTTCTCTTTGCGTAGAGCCACTTTGTCGGACTCGGCTTGAGTAGCTCTAGAGACATTTCTTTTTCCTCTCCCATTGTATTGCCTTGAATCATTCGCTAGTGTAGCGAATATTCTCATGGTCGCTGAATGTGTTAGGCCGAGGATATTTCCTTGACAGGTTGCGTTCACCATATGCCAGTCATCCTCGCAAAGACCGCTGTACAAGTATAAGACCAAGTCATGGTCTTGATATCCATGGTAGGGGCAAAGTTTTGATCAACTTCTGGAATCTCTCCAAGTAGTAATAAAGTGATTCATTACTCTCTTTCTCTATGTTTGGAAATTGCTTCTTTAGAGGATTGGATTTGATGGTGGGGAATTGCTTTGCTAGAAATAACTTCTTCATGTCCACCAATTTGTAACACTATCCGGTGCAAGGGTGTGACACCAATCCTTCGCAACGTCCTACAAGGAGAAGGAGAAGTGTCTCATTTTCATCTGCTCCTCATCCACATCCTATGACCGCAGGTTGACACACACCTCCAGGAACTCCTTGAGGTGTTAGATGGGATTCTCTAGTGCGGAGCCGCTGAATTAGGTGGTAGATGTACAACCCCTGTTCTTAGCTCAAACGTTTGGCCCGCGGGGAGCGTATGTAGAGCTAAGGCTCTGTTGGTAAACTCAATTTAGGTGCAATAAGTAGCTCTAAAGTTTGGTCTGCCATCTCTTCGAACAAGTGTTCAACTGCTTCTCCTCTTTGATTTAGAAATCTTTCGCGCCTTAAACGATGGAACTTGCGCTCGATCTCTGCAAGGGGGAAATAGGGGAAGAGTAAGCAGAACGAGCGTGAACCATATAAGTTGTTCACGCTAAGAAATGCTCAAGTAAATTTTAAACATTTTTTGTGTATTTTTATACCTCCTCGACAACGGCGCCAATTTGATATCCGTTCTGTTTGCCCAGTCGTTTTATAGGTAGATAAACAAATTTCTATGCAAACAAGGCAAGACTAAAGGTCTTGACCTCTTTTAATTCCTAACTTCACTAAAATCCTATCAACTATAATATAGAATAAGTAAAGGTCGAACCCACATGAGACATCCACTTATTTAAACTTTTCTAGAGCGAATCTGTTTAGGAAACATAGGGTTTTTGATTGATCAAAGTAGCTAACAAAAACAACAAAAAGAATGATTTATAAAACTATTTGAAATGATTCTTAGCAAAGGAAATTCATTTTATTTGGTTGATCAATATCATTGTAATTCCTAAAGAACACATAACCTAGCATATTTAACCCTACTCTTGTACAACAAGTATCTAACACCTCATACCGAGCCATACTAAAGCTAGCAAAATTGATTAACTACGACGAACGCCTATAGTTCAAATCAATGAAACCAATAAAGCTAAGAGCACTAGGGAATATGTATTTCGCGACTAGCCTACAATGCAATTCTCTAAACTAAGACTTAGTTCAAACTGAATCTAAGTGTTCATGCTTGTTTCGAAGGAATAAATCAAGACGAACACCATTAATTTATCCTAGTAATTATGAATAAAGTCATTAACCCTAGGTGATCAATCTAGCAATAAAATGCAGAATTCAATAAATAATAATTTTAGAGAAAAACAATAAAATCATGATAATAAACTGAAATTACTCAATTACATCAAACCAAACAACAATTCAATGCTTCACTAAGAAATTGGGGCTTAGCCTTCCATAGAAAGGTCTACAAAGATGAAATAATTAAGAACCATACTATACTTTGGAGAAGAAAGGTAAAGCACGCAAGAGCAATGTTGTAGAATGATAAAAGAGAGAAACCCTAAACAACATTCTAAGCATCTCTCAAACTAAGTGATAATGTGATTAACTTATAATGGTAGAGTTTTTCCTTTATAAAGGCCCAACCTAAAAGAAATAATAAAAACAATAAAATTCGGAAAATAACAACCTAATTTTGTCCAAAATCGCAATAGAAAAGATAGGAAGAAAAGACTAAGTCTTTTAACTCGTCTGGAGATCGACGGCTACCGATGAATTCTATGTAGCCTCATACAAAAGCCACATCGACAGACGCCGATGAATGTGCCGTGCCGATGAGGTCTCTGCCAAGTAATGCCTTCTTGAGCGTGTTTTGCACCTCCGATGTGCGTGTCTTCTTCTTCACTCTTCCTATAGTCCTCGTTGACTCTAACAAGCTCCAAAGTAAACCAAATAAGACATATAATGTCAAATAAAGTTTGGACTACATATGTCATGAGAACGCCCATAAATGAAGTGAAATGATGCTAATTCCATGCTTATAGACGCGTTGTAGAAGTGCTTATCAGTTGTTCATGTGTCGCCGGAATCTATTGGCGTTGCATAAAATGACGTCATGGACGACAAGGAAAAGGAAGTGTCAGCATCGTTGCTGCGTTGGGTCTTTTAGACTTTGCACCATACCAGGTCATTGGATAGGAGCGCTTAGTGCGTAGAAGACGGAGATTCGATGCAGTTGTGTAGTAGCCGGACGATGTCTCAACCCAGAATGGGCAATCAAAATCATCAACCCATCACTCACATAAACTGAATTAAGCTTAGCCAGAATATTTGCTGGGAGGTACGGGGACAAAACCGGCTACATGTGTGTCCAACCCAATGAATCAAAGACAAATCGGCCAGTGGGTCTTTGAGGAGCCAAGGATGAAGCCAGAAAAGGTTCTTCTTTCCATTGCCAATGGCCATATGAAGACCCTTCAATAAGATTTTGGCGCCTTCGAGAATCCCGCTCCACATATGAGATTGGCGCGTTTGTCCCTGGAACATGTCAATATCATTACGACCATCACAATATTTCCCCCAAAGAATTCTGCACCAAAGAGCATCTGGATCTTGTAAAATACGCCACCTGACTTTGGACTGGAGAGCCGAATTCGAGTGTCTCATAGACCTGACACCCAGGCCACCAACATTCTTTAGGTTGGTGATCGTGGCCCGATGAAGTAAATGTATCTGACGTTCCCCAGAGACACTTCCCCAAATGAAGTTGCGAACAAGTTGATCGATGTCGTCGCATATAGCCCAGGGGAATAAAGGTAGCTTGCATCACATGAAGCGGAAGGCTTGAAAGGACCGAATTAACTAGGGTAACCCGGAATACCGAAGATAAGGAATGCACTTTCCAGCTGCGGAGATGAGATGATACATTGTCAACAAGAAAATGGTAGCATCCCAGACTCATGCGATCATCTAAAGTGGAGATGCCCAAATACTTTTCTAAATTGGTTGAAATTTGCATGCCCAGTTGCAAGATCACAGCGGCCCGAACATGACTCGGAATGAGAAAGGAAAACAAGATGTTGCTCTTATCATAATTAACTTTCTCCCCTAGAGAATTTGCAGAAGCAGAAGCGACGTAAACATCTATCAATAACCCGAGCCTGGTCAATAGACGCCTATGCAAAAAGCATGAGATCATCGGAAAAGAAAAGATGGGAGAACGGGACACCCCGACGATGATAGGATCCATTCACCTGAGCGACCACATCCTGGATAACTTGAGAGAGGAATTCCATGCATAACACAAAAAGATAGGGAGATAACGGGTCGCCTTGTCGTACCCTCCACGAAGGAGTAAAGTTGCCCGCTCGAGCACTGTTCGAGATGAGCTCCATACATCCTTTGTTCTGACATTTCATGATCGTGCCAAACATTGGACGGTCGTACTCTATAGTCGAGTCCAAAAATCAGGTTGTGGTTTTCCAACTCAAACATATTTTTGTAATCCTATATATAGGGATATAAATCATAATGAGAATCAAGGCAGATTATTATTCACATAGATCTCCTAAATTTACATGGCATCAGATCTAGGTTTAAACACAAAAAACCGTTTTCCCTAACCCCCGCCCCTATACACAACCTACTCGTTCTACTGCTGCACGCTGCTGTGATGACTATACCAGAAAAGAAGCATGTCGTCGTCTCAAAATTTGGTTGACCTTACTATCTTTACCCTTTCGATCACCCAGGTCTCACTATTTGCCCAGTTGTTCTCAAGGGCGAGAATTATCAAGAATGAGTTACCGCTTTAAGTAACGCGTTCAAAGCCAAACAAAAGCTTGGCTTTATCGATGGAACTATTACCACTGCCTGTTGTGGACTCCAATGAAGCATTGGCCTGGAAAATGGTCAATTGCATGCTTGTTGGGTGGACGATTCAAACCATAGACCCAATGTTGCGGGCGTAAGTTACTTATTTCAACGCCATTAAAGAGCTTTTGGAAGATTTGCATCAACATTTTTCCGTCGGGAATGGTCCACAGAAGCTGCAAATATGCGCTGAGATCGCCACTTTTTGACAGAATGGTCAGTCGATGTCCGAGTACTACAATAGCATGAAGAAATTGTGGGACGAGATCACAACTATGTCCCGCATCGCCTCTGCTCGTTCGATACATGTGTCGCAACGATTTTTGATAGCCAAACTGTGAGAAGAACGAACACATCAATTCCTCATCGACTTAGACGATGTAGTTTACGATACTCTCCGTCTAATCTGTTTGCGCAAGATCCTCTACCCTACTTGAATCGTGTCACAACTTTGTTTGAAGTAAGGCCAAGTTTGACGTGGAGTATCCATAGAGTACGGCAGTTGACATAAAACTAACGTATTTTCAGTAGTTAGTAAAAGTAGTTTGATTAAGTAGTGTTTGAAACGTTAAGGATGGAATACGCAAGATGAATCTTAAAGATAACTTTTATAAATCCGACAAAAACCCAAAATAGACTAGAAAAAGTACTTCAAATAAAAAAAGGTTTTTTATGCCTGATAATAATGTCGTATGGTGTCAAATTTACATTTGTGTTCAGATAAAGTATTCATATTGGAAGTTGAGAGATAATAAGTCTAGTATATAAGCATGTGAATTACTCCTCTTATTACCAATTAGTTTTAGGTTGAACCGCATTAGACTTGTATGTTGGGCCAGACTGCGCATATGCGCTTGTGAGTGCATCGCCCCCTTGTCTGTGTTGGACATAGGATCGATGTAATTTGACATGGTATCAGAGTCGGGTTTGGCCTTAGAACTCACAAGTTGGTTGGGACGTTGGCTATAAAGAGAATGAGATGCTACCCACACTCATTTGTTCAAGTATCAACTAGACCAATTGAGCACATTGCACTTGCGGGGGCGCCCATGGATTACTCCTTCTATTGTCCATTGGTTTTATGATGGAACCCATGGACTTGTATGTTAAGTCGGACTGCACATATGCGCTAGTACGTGCACAACCCCTTGTCCGAGTTTGACGTAATGCTTGAATGATTAGATTTTTGGATGCTCAATCTAATTTTCCAAACCTTCCTTCTCACTTTTAGATAGTGTTTTTCTTGAGAAAATAGGTATTGGTGAACCATAAATCAGATTAACATTACGTTAAAAAATAAACTGACATAGTTACGATCATATGTCAGTTTCAACATACACCTTAATTAGTGAAGTAAATAATGGGTAGTTACAAAAAGGTGGAAGTTCAGTGGACTGCCAAAACTTAATGGGCCACATATAGGGATTTCATAAATTTAGTTAATTAATATTAATAATATTATCTTTATATATGAAAAATCCAACATTCTACCACTTGATCCATTGATAAGAGAGTAACGATATACGAATCATAGCAACGAAATCTCTTTAAGCGAGAAATAATCTTCCATGTATCACGATATATCATAACTCAACACATTACACACATTTAACTTAATGAGCAAACCTCATGTTTACTCTATGTTCAAACAAAATGATATTTGTCGACTTAAATAAAATAGAAATGTACATAATTCCGAAATGAGAAAATATCCAAGAAATAAAAGTTCAACAAAAAAATAATGAATGTACTACATAACGGGTGCAAGTCCCGTTCTCACTACATGCCTTTAGTTAAGGGATATGCGACATTCAATCAGTGCTAATGTGCTCAATGAATACTTTTCCTTCTTGAACATGTTCCTTTAAAAACTAGGTACTTTATGCCGATGTTTTTACTTCGATTTCCACTCTTATTGTTCTTAGACGTGCGACAGCAGCTGAATTGTCACAATATACTCCAATTGGGTGACTAATATAGTCAATAACTATAAGATCCGACATGAAACTTTTCAACCAAACACCATGTGTGGTATCCTCAAAACATGAAACAAACTTAACATCCATAGTATAAGTGGAAGTCAAAGTCTGCTTCGTACTCCTCCATGATACAACATCATCAGCTAGCATGAACACATATCCTGAAGTGAATTTTCATGAATCAATTCAGCCACCAAGTTGGAGTCCGAATAGCCTACTACTTCGAGATTACTTGTCCATCTATAAATAAGTATGTAATCCTTAGTACCCTTAAGGTATCTCAACACGTTCTTTGCAACTCTTTCCTGTGGTCGATCCATGGATTACTCTGATATCTTCCCAAAACTCCAACCGCATATGCGATGTCAGGTCTGGTACAAGCCTGAGCATACCTAATGCTACCAACAACGGAAGCATATGAAATTTTTTTTCATTTGTTTCCTTTAATTGTCATTCTCGGGAAACTGGTCTAAACTAAACCGGTCACCTTTCACAATGAGTGCTACACTTGGTGAACAATCTTTCAGAATCTTTTAGGAACATTTTTGAGATAGGCTCTTGAGACAAACCCAAAATGCCTCGAGATCTATCTCTACAGATCTTAATGCCAATGACATAAGATCCCTATATTATATCGTTCATATCAAAGTTACTTGAGAGGAATTATTTCACCTCATGTAACAACACTTTATCATTGGTTGAAGCAATATATCATCTACATATTGCACAAGAAAACAAATTTACTCCCACTAATCTTAAGGTATATACATTGATTCATGATGTTTCCTTTGAAACCAAATGAAGTAATTACCTAATGAAACTTTTTATACAATTGAAGGGATGCTTGTTTCAACCCATATATGGATTTATTTTGCTTACAAACCAAATGCTCACCATTCTTAGATGAGAATCATTCAGGTTGTTTCATGTAAACCTCTTCCTGTAAATTAGCATTGAGAAATGTTGTTTTCACATTTATTTGATGTAAGTTGAAGTTAAAATGAGCCACTAATGCCATAATCACGTGAAAAGAATCTTTCTTTGATATAGGAAAAAATGTCTTTGTGCAATCGATTCCTTCCCTCTGGGTGAATCTTTTAGCAACGAGTCTTGCCTTATGTCTCTCGATGCTGCCAAGTAAGTCTCTTTTTGTCTTAAAAACCCACTTACATCCAATGGTTTTTGCACCATTAGCAACTCGACGAGATTCCAAACTCGATTAGATACCATAGAATCCATTTCATCTTTCATAACCTACAACCATAAGTTTGAATCTTTAGAACTTATGGATTGTGAAAACGACAAAGGGTCATTTTTTGGTCTGACATTACAATCAGATTCGTGCATATACAATTCATAATCATCAAGAATAGCTGACCACCTTTATTGAGTAGATATCCTTAATGTTACTTGTTTAATCTCTTGATGAACCGGTACCTTGTTTTTAAGATGATATATCGGATTTTGATCAATAGTTTGCAGAATTTCTGTATTTGGTTATCTAACACCCGAATGGACTTGAAGGGCATGGACAATAACCAAACTATCACTTGAAATGGAGGGTGGAACGTCATGATTGATCCATCTCAGGAATAACTTTCTAAAATTGATCAGTCCCACTAATCATATCATTCTCAAGAAACTTAACACTTCTTGATTCCAAATCCTAGTGTTATGTGAAGGATAATAAAATCCATAAACCTTAGACTTTTTGGCACATCCAATGAAATACCCACCAATAGTCCTTGTGTGAAGCTTCTTCTCTTGTGGGTTGTAAATCATTACCTTAGACATGCAACCCCAAATGTGTACATTTCATAAAATCGGTTTCCAACCTTTAAATAAATCAAAAGGTGTCTTAGAGACAACCTTGAAAGGAACCCAGTTTAATATGTACTCTGCTGTCTGAAGAACATCAATCCATAAAAATGATGGAAGTTTAATATTACTTCTCATACTATGCACCATGTCAATTAATGTCCTCTTTCTTCTTTCTGCTCCGCCATTTTGGTCTAGAAAATCAGGCATAGTGTATTGGGCAACAATCCCATGTTCTTGATGAAATTTAGCAAATGGGACCAGGTGGTTGTCCTTTTTCAGTGTACCTACCATATCACTCTCCACCTTGATCAAATCTCACGATTTTAATGCACTTATCAGATTGATTCTCTACTTTTACCTTAACAGTTTAAGAAATTAAAGCTTCATCTTGGAATGAATTAGGTAAAGATACATATATTGCAAAAAATTATCACCGAAGGTGATAAAATACTTCAGATCATCAACATTCATGTCCGGACAACAAATATCCGTCTATATGATTTCTAAATAATTCTTAACCCCTTTGGGCACCAATTTTGTGTTTATTAGTTTGATTTCCTTCACTGCAACTAACACAAATGTTGAAATCCGTAAAGTCTAGAGTACTAAGTACCCCTTCCTTCATTAATCTCTTAACTCACTCAATGGAGTCCCAATCTCCGATGCCACAACATAGAGGAACCCTCATTCATAATACAACTTTTCAAACCAGTATGCATGGAATTCAGAGTAGTGTCATTTTCATCCAAGATGAAATAGATTATCAGATAAAATACCAGAACCAATAACTTCAAACTTTTTGAAATTACTAAAACCAACATCTGAAATGATACGAGGATTAGTCGCTTCGATTGAGATCTAGGCAATGAATCTACTAAACAATAAAGGGCAATCAATTAGAACAATGGATGGCGAAAGAGACACAGATGAATGGCGAATTGAAGGATAGAAATCAGACTAAAACTGGGAAGAACGACGACAAGAACCCCCAATTGAACGGAAACGCTAGACCCTTGTCGCGCCACTTACCAACTTTGTCTTCTATAATTCAACACAACCTGAAATCGTTGATAACTAGGAGCACGAAGAGTTTGCCTTGGCTGACCGAATTACCAATCCTATGAAGAATTGACACAAACGACACAACTAGTGCATGGATGCTACCGATACTCTCACGGGAGTATTTTGTGTTTGAGATCAACGTACTCTCCTGGGAGCGTTCTTTGTGTTTGAAAAAAAAGCTAATCTAACTTTATTAATGATAAGTGGAAGCCTTATATATGGCTTTATTCCTAAATGATAAAAAAGGAAACAAACAATATTAAACTCCTAAACACTCACGTAAATTAAAGAAATCTAATTCTAACAATTACTAAGGCTCCTAATTAATCTAATAATATAATAAATAGTAACATAGTACGGTCACTATATGGTATGACTGTAATGAACTAATATAACTAATACCTTAATCTTTTGTCTCATCACATCATGAAGTGTAGAATTGTATCATCTTTACAATAGTCATTTTGGGGACTCCATCCGTATCATTCCATCCTTATTTAAAAAGATTCGTCCTTGAATTTTGTTGAACTTGAGCTCGAGGGTAGTGTCTAGCATGGGGTGTGTAGAAAACATGTGTTTGATCAGCTATTGTTCGCTGTCATTAAGGTTCATTAAGCCTTAGTTGCGCTTAACAAGAATTCAACTGCGCTTTGAATACTTGGCTTGCGCTTAACCTATGACTAACTATTAGTAATGAATTTACTAAAGTCCTTAAGTGCGGAAAGGTTAGACAGACAATAAAGCGCGCTTTAAGTTGTTAAAGCGCACCTATATTTGCACACATAAGAATTCCAAACGGTGAGAACCCTAAGTCACTATCTGACTCGGGATAAAACTCACCACTACACTTGTATTGATTAAGAAAGGATTGCAATCTCTCGCTTCAACACTTGAAGCTCACTCGTAAGCACTCTCTTTACAATACTCTGAGTTCAGCTCTGAAGAACAAGAAGGCACTCTCACACTCTCTGATTACAAACGAAATATTTCTTAAGCTCTCTCTAGCTTCCTATATTCTCTTGGTTTGCAAATTACCTAGAGTGAATGCAATAGTACTCTATTTATACACAATCCTTAAGCTAAACCTATAACTCAATTTGTGTAACAAACAAAGACTAAGCACAATGCCACCTCATCAATCCGTGTGCCTTGATCACTTCACCAGAATTAATCAACGGCTTGGAGTGAATTGGTTTTGTTCTTCATGTGTTGATCCACGCCACATAAGCAATCCGTGTGCTTCAAGCTCTAACAAACTCCTGTCACGCTGGCGATCCCTGGAGTAGCGTCCCAAAGAGTGTAAAGTTCTTCTCGCACCTTCCTGTGCACACAACTTGCACTCTCCCGCTTTACTAGCCTTCATAGCGTGTGGATTTGTTCTTCTGCGCTCTGGCGCACCCTAAGCTTCAGTGGAACCTCGTGGCCAACTTTCTTCAACTTCATTCAAGCGCGTCTCTACGCCCTCGAAGCTCGATCACTCTTACTTCTTGGTTTTGAATGGATTTATTAAACACCGTTTGCGAAACTTACTTTCTCCGCTTGGTGTTAAGCGCGACTGTGACCAGTCAAGCGCATCTCTAAGTGACTTAAGCGTATCCTTACAAATATGGTAATGACCTGGAAGGCTTAAAAACACTAAGAGATTAAACATATTAGTTTGTTATCATCAAAACAAAGAGAAATAGATTAAGCTTTAATAAGACGATTAAAGCTCAACTAACAATTTCCCCCTTTTTGATGATGACAAACTATAAACAGGTAAGCTCATGAATAATTTCTTAAGTGACTAAAATGAAGACAATAATATCAATTTAATCAAGTATTCAGATTCGGAATTGGATCAAAGTATCTTACCAAAGTACTTAACCATACCAGTTTTCAATTCCCCCTGACTTCAAGCATGATCTCACACTTCCCCCTTAATCAAAGAGGAATGTACCTGTGTTTTTCCCCCTTTTGACATCATCGAAAAATTCAAAGCATAGTCATACGGTAAGAAAAATAGTAGAGTGCGCTTGCTAGCTAAGACGTCAGACAAAGCTCAATAGAGAACATTAAGCAACTTAAGTAAAGAATAGTCACGTCAGTAAGGCTCTCAGAGATATAAAAATCAAACGCATACTTCACTAATATCGTTCACAAACTGGCACAAAAGAGGTAGGAACCCTAGAGAGCTAATTCACAAAAAAAAAACTTCAACAAAGTAGAGAGAAAAGAGAGTCTGCAAAAGCGCTTAAAAGCGCAACCATCACAACAGCTTATGAACTACCACCCCGTTCAGCGTCAAACTTCTCCTGAACCAGTTTTAGCATAGACGACATAATCTCAACCATCTCGCTAAGACGCTTCTCAACCCTCTCTTGATGCGCTTCCATCGAAGCCACTATAACTGAAAGATCAGCAGAGCTAGAGGAGACTCGAGCGCGAGGGCTCAGCTCAGAGCGCGAGCTAGAATGTGGTTTCTCCTCAGACTTGGGCAAGAGAATAGCGACGATGGCATCCGTGGTAAGGAAAGTAGAACAAGCATAATCGGGAAGAGAGTTGTCGTACAAACCGTCTGCTCGAAGCATCTTGCAAATAAGGTGTGGGAAGGGCAGAGGACCGGATGTGGCAGCGCAACACAACACCAAATGGCTCATCATGAGCTGAGCAGTGTTGACGACCTGATTAGAAATAACGGCGGCCATAATGCAACAGTCATCTATAGTCACCTTATCACGATCATAATCTCTTGGCGTGATGTTTGTGATGATGAAGTGGTGGAGTAAGCGCTTGGCGGGCGAAGCAGATCAACTGTAAGCGCACCCTTAGGCACATTTGGTCCAAACACCGTCTTCTTCAGCGCAGTAACACCAGCTGGCCAGTTTTTCTTGTAGGCCGGCCGAACCCACTAGACTGCTCCGTTAGCCCAATAGCCTTTGCAAGATCTTTAACACGAAAACATTCTTTAGCATTACCTTTCCATGTGAAGTTCACCGAGCCGTATTCAGGATTAGGCGCTGAGTACTCCAGAGTAGCATAGAATTGGTAAACCATGGCGTTGTTGCAGCGCGCTGGTTCTGTCTCAAGCGTATCCATCCTTGAAAGCTCAACCAGGTGGCAAAGCGAGCGACATGGGAGGAATCTTGAAGGCCGGTTAGCATGTCAGGAGTCACTATCTCCGGAAACAAGAAGGAGCGCTTCTGTACACCTTGAGGAATGGGAGGAAAGTCAGTTAAGCCCATTACCTTGGTGCGCTTGGATCTGGTTGAAGCGCCGACCGGTTTTCTCTCAGGAGGAGGGGACTCGTGCTCGGAACCATCTGAGGACTCAACATCCTCGAAAACAGGTGGTGGAGGAGCTACGGCCTTGCGCTTTTTACCCTTACGGTGAAGCGCGTCACTCTGCCTATCAGGTTTCTGAGACTGGAGAGGAAGAGGGAGACTGAGCTCCAGTTCTAGGAAGGAGTTGAAACTCATCATCTGCGTCAGAATCGGATGGTATACTATCCCATGAGCTCTTTAGGAGATTGAAGGGATTGCGCTGGAGTCCTAACTTTAGAGCCAGGACGAGAGGGGGTGTCGATACTGAGAACCCCTTTACCTTTGGCTGTGTCGTGTGCGACGTCTCGGCCTGAGGTCTTACAAGCTCTTTAACTGGATCGTAGCCAGAGAGCTCTAAGTCTGAAGCGAGCAAATCCATATCAACTGGGGGATCATGTGAGAATAGAGGTTTTAAGGGCTGTCCGGGTTAGGAGCTGGGTCATCATTGCCGGTCAGGTCAATTGGAGGAGAGGCTGTTTTAGGAGCTGGGGACGTGGTAGTTGGTGGTGGAGAGGCTGGTTTAGTGGAGGGAGAAGTGACTTCATGAGATGCTGGGGTATGTTGAGAGGCAGGGTGTGTTGAGGAGGAGGCTTGGACAATGGATTCTATCTTGGCCCGTGTCTCAGGGTCAAGCTCATGAAGGGCGCTGAGAACTTTGTCCATGGTAGTGATTGTAAGTGTAAAAATGGAGAAAGAGGATAGGAGAAGAGAGTAAAGGTAGGAGATTAGAGGAGGTAAGGTAGGATAGTGCGATGAATACCTCATATATATAGCTCACTCAACAACTCCGTAGCCGCTTCAAACACCAATAAAAAAATAGAGCCGTTGCACCATCCAACAGTCCAATGAGATCACGAATTCTGCGCTAGGCCTGCGCATAGCCCCCAACGGCTATAATTATGACCGTTGCACTGCAAAAAGAGCCGTTACATCACACAAGCGGCAACGCTGATTTGACCAAAAAGGCATTTCTTCAAAGTTAAGCAAACCCAACGCGGAAGGAATTCCACCCAGATGTGCTGCAAAGCGCGATACACTGTAAGACTGATATGCGCTGAACACTGAAGCGCATGCTGAATCACCCCTGAATACTAAAACCGAAGAAGCACAACACTGATTGAGAAGAGTAGATGTAAGAGTGTGATGTCCAGTTCAATTCTCAAACTACAATGTAAGAAATTTATGAATAGGAAGATGCACATTTCATATAAGGGACATTAGAGCATTCAATCACTCAAGTTGATGTGGAAGTATGTGCATATACATGTAGCATGGTAATTTGGGCTTTATGTCACCAAATGAATACTTCTCTAATGTAGAGCTCAATAAAGGACGAGAGAAGCGTTACATCTAGTCAGGCTAAGGACACCTATGCAATGGATCATTTCTTAGGCATGTAATATGGGTAGAAGAAGATCACCATTGTCACGTTTTTGGCAAAGAAGAGCATGCATGGACTAGGATTATATCAAATCGAGCCAAACAAGTCAGACAAGTTCAATACTAATTTATTTCAATGATCAACTAAAAGCATGAAAGACTCAAAGCTATCAAGCGCAAGCGACCATAGTTCGTACCTTGATACTAAGCTCGCTAGTTCTAGTCAAATAGAGGAATAGTTACAGTTCCATTGCCTCGAAGCTAATGGAGTCGAATAAGGCCAAGCTGAACCCTGAGGTTTAGGAATACCTGACGATTAAGCGCCTTAGTGAAGATATCTGCCAATTGCCCTTCTGAAGATACGTGAATAAGCTCAATATGCTTGCGCTCCACATGGTTTCGTAGAAAGTGATGTCTTACGTCAATGTGCTTCGTTCTTGTATGATGGACAGGGTTCTTCGAAACACATATAGCGCTAGTATTATCACAAAATATAGATATATAGTGTCAAGAGTAATACCATAGTCAACGAGCTGTTGCTTTATCCACAACACTTGAGCGCAACATTGTGCTGAGGCTATGTATTCGGCCTCTGTCGTTGAAAGCGCTGTACAGTTTTGTTTCTTGGATCCCCAGGACAATAAGCAAGGGCCAAGGAACTGTTCCATACCACTAGTGCTCTTTCTATCAGCCAAGTAACCTGCATAATCTGCATCGGTATAACCAACAAGAGAAAGACCGCCCCCTTTGGAATACCAAAGGCAAAGATCGTCAGACCCTTTCAAATACCTGAAGATGCTCTTTACATGAGAAAGGTGAGAAGCGCGAGGGTCTGACTGTGATCGAGCGCATACACTAACGGCAAAAACAATATCAGGACGTGAAGTAGTTAAATACATTAGAGAACTTATCATACCTCGATACATGGTTTCATCTACCTTCTCAGCCATTAGATATTTGTCCAGTTTTGTAGTCGTTGAGAGGGGAGTAGGACAAGGTTTGGAGTTCTCCATTTGATACTCTTAAGCAGCTCTTTGATGTATTTCTGCTGGTGCATCTCAATGCCTTCATCCATTTGGTTTACTTGAAGCCCTAGAAAATACTTGAGCTCACCAATCATGCTCATACTGAACTTGAGGCTCATGGTGTTCTTAAAATCTTCTACAAGCTGCAAGTTAGTAGAACCAAATATAATATCATCAACGTAGATTTGAACAATGAGAATATCACCTTTCACTTCCCTTATGAAGAGGGTTTTGTCCACCAAACCTCTCTTGTAGTCATTTGCCAACAAGTACTTAGATAGACAGTCATACCAAGCACGAGGGGCTTGCTTTAGTACATATAGCGCTTTGTCAAGAAAGTACACGTGGTCTGGATAAGTTGGATCTTCAAATCCTGGTGGTTGCTTGACATTGACCTCCTCATTAAGCTTACCATTGAGGAAGGTTGTCTTCACATCCATTTGAAGTAGCTTGAATCCTTTGTGCGCTGCGTAAGCTATCAACAGTCGAATTGCCTCTAGACGAGCTACTGGTGCGTACGTTTCATCATCGTCAATGCCTTCTTGTTGATTGTAACCTTGTGCAACAAGACGCGCTTTGTTTTGTACCACTACTCCACTATCATCCAGCTTGTTTCTGTATACCCAGCGCGTACCAATAATGCTTCTATCACCTGGCCGGGGTACTAGACGCCAAACTTGGTTGCGCTTGAACTCCTCTAACTCTTCTTGCATGGCTATTATCCAATCTGGATCTTGAAGCGCAACTTGTATGGACTTGGGTTCCTTTAAAGAAACAAAAGCACTACAAGCAAGCATGTTACGAACGGTAGAGCGAGTCTGGGTACCTTTTTCATACTGAGATATAATCGCAGAAACTGGATGAGAGTTCATCTGTTGATAATCGCGCACGGTGACCTCTTTATTGTCTGGTAGCTTCATCGTTGTGGTTTTGGACAAGCTTTCACTACCACCAGAAAGGCCACTGGGTCCCTCTTGAGGACTTCCAGGTTGCGCTTCACCATTGCTAGGTCCCGCTTGAGAGCTAGAAGGGGTAGAAGAAGTAACAGAGGGAGTTACCTGACCTGGAGAAAGAGGTGAAGGAGGAGCAAGAACGTCAATGGATGGGCCACTTCCATGATCTTCATTCTGAGTGTTGTCGTCTGGAGTTGCTTCTTCACTGGGAATGCATGCTTCTGTAGCCAAGGGCTGAGAAGCGCATATTCCACCATCATCGTCGTCACTTTCCATACCTGAAGAAGCGATAGAAGGTTGCGCTTGAGGACTGGGAAGAGAAGCTGGAAGTAGATCATGACTGGAGAATGGAACATCGTTGATTTCTGGAACACTTTCAAGCTCTCCTTCATTGAATTGCGCATGGATGCTATCTTCTTCCCTCTGAGTTTTCTGGTTGAGTACTCTATATCCTTGACTAGTAGGTGCATATCCAAGGAAGATAGCCTCGTCATTCCTAGCATCAAATTTACCCAAAAGATCTCTCCCATTGTTATGGACGTAGCACTTGCAACCAAACACCCTTAGGTGAGAGATATTCGGTGTACGCCCTTTAAGCAGTTCATAGGGAGTTTTCTCAAGAATAGGCCTTAAGAAGGCACGGTTAGTTATATAACATGCAGTGCTCACAGCTTGAGCCCAATAGTGTGAAGCGACACCACTAGAGAGTAGCATTGTACGTGCCATCTCTTGGAGTGTTCTATTCTTGCGCTCAACCACATCATTTTGCTCAGGGGTTCTAGGAGTAGAGAAATTATGATCTATTCCCCTATCCTCACAAAATGATAGGAACTCACCATTCTTGAATTCAGTTCCATTGTCAGAACGAATTGAACAAATGGGGAGCCCTAGCTTCTTTTCCAGTAAAAGCGCAAGAGCTTGAAACTTTGCAAAGGTTTCGCTCTTGTGTTTCAAGAAAAGAGTCCAGGTATAGCGAGAATAATCATCAATTATTACAAAAATATAGCGATTACCTCCTTTACTCTGCGTTCGTAGTGGTCCACATAAGTCCATGTGGAGAAGCTCAAGGGGAGCTTTAGTCTGCACTACCTTGATAGAGGGAAAGGAGCTACGAGTTGCTTTAGCTTTTGAGCAGTCGGAGCATGAAGTCATGGATTCCACCTTGATGCGAGGAAGACCACGAACAAGATCTTTGGACTGAAGCTTGTTGAGTAGATGTAGACTTGCGTGTCCCATTATCTTGTGCCAAATATTTGTCGTTTCAGTGAGTGTAGCTAGACAAAGGTTGCGCTTAGGAGAAAAAGAGTGGTCGAAGAGGTAAGTGTTGTCTATGCGCTTGCCCTTTAGAAGCACCTCTTGTTCAGGACTGACCACTGCACACTCAGTTGTACTAAACCATACCTTATTACCTCCTTGGTTGCATAGTTGTGCTACACTCAGTAGATTGAACCGAAGGTTCTCTACTAAGTTTACATCTCCTATCTGGATAGCTTTCTTGAGATGCGCTTGTCCTTTAGCAATGATCTTCCCTTGTTTTTTGTCACCGAAGGAGACGCTGCCTCCTTCCTTAGCTTGGAATGAAAGTAGTAACTGTGGATCACCCGTCATATGGCACGAGCAACCGCTGTCGATATACCACCCATATTTCATCCCAACCTGCAAAAGTAGAGATCAAGCTTTGATCTCCCATCGAAGCTTGCGCTTCGTGGGAATATTAGACATAGCTATTTCTGAGCTAGTCTTTTGGACCGGCTCATAATAGCTAGGATCGTTCAGATCTAACACAATGTGAGGTCGCGCTGGACGAAGCGCACCTCTGTGTCCAGAAGCACAACCGTGCTCAACAAAGGGCTGTTGAATACGTGTACGCTTGCCCTTGTTTTTAGCCATTGGCTTATAGGGCTTACTCTTAAGGACCTTCAAGTCCTTGCACTCACGCTTTTCATGTCCATTTTGACCACAAACGGTACAATAATGGTTACCTCTTACATAACCATACTTGCCCTTTCCTGGTCTAAATGGTTCTTTCTTTTGTAAGACGGGAGGCTGAGTTCGAGTATGCGCTTGTTTCTTATACAAATGATGCGCTTTTTCCCCACGAAACCACTCTTTGGTTTCTGAAGGTTGTTCCTCAAGTACCTTTATTCTGCTCTTAAAATGAGAGTTTTCACTCTTGTAGGGAGTTAGGTCTTGTTCAAGTGATTTGATCTTAGAAAATAACTCACTTGCTTGAGGAGGAATGGAGGAAGAGGAAGATTCCTGGGGGTCATAACCCAATCCAGGTCTAGCTTTAATAAAGCCTGTTTGAGGGACAGACTTTGTTTCCACTAATTTAGTAAGAACATCAAGCTTTGATATGATCTGATCAAGCTTAACATCTTTAGTTGAGACAGAGTTACTTTCCAACCCTTTACCATGACAAAGTTCACAAGATTTAGAAAGGAGTGTGGTTTTGTCATGTAAATGTTTGGAAAGCTCAACCAGTTCTTCCTTAGCATTATCAAGTTCAACAAGCCGTTCTCTAGCATCAGTTGCTAGAGACTTATGTTGAACCATAAGCTCTTTTAAAAGAAGGATAAGATTGCGCTTGGGAAGAATGTCAAGGTTCAGATCATTTACCTCAATCTCAGAGCCAGAGTCTGAGTCAGATGCGGCGCCAGCCATTAAGCACAAGTCAGGTTGCGCTCCATCTTCCGAATCGTCATCAGATTCTCCCCAAAGCGTGACGAACGCTTGTTTGGGGGGCTGTTTTGAGCTTGAGCCTGGATTCACTTTTGGATGAGGACACGCTTTTGCAAGGTGACCTTTCTCGTTGCAGTTGAAACAAGTGAAATCCCTGAGGTCGCGCTGCTTATAGGTAGAGTCGCGCTTGAGACCGCCTTGTTTCTTGAAAAACTTTTTCACGAGCTTGGTCATCATAGCGACGTCCCTATCATCGTCGTCTTCTCCTTCATCATCATTTTCAAGCTTTTGGAGAACACAAGATAACTTGAGCGCCATTCCTTTGTTCTCTCGTTCTGAGTGCTTTTCCTCGTTGTTCTTGATTTCCTGCACTTTGAATTTCCCTGCAAGAACAGATATAAGCAATTCTCGAGTTTCCTTGGACTGAAGAAGAATTTGCTTGAGGGTTTTATACTTTGAGTTCACTCCATTAATGAACGCCATAGAATACTCCCAAGCTTTCTTCTCCATTCCAGCAGAAAGCATCTTGTCATAGAGGATTTGACACCGAGAATGATAATCAGAAACGAGCTCATTTTCCCCTATTCGAATGGAGCAAAATTCGCGATTAAGCTCAAATACGACTGTCCTTCATGTCATCACTACCTGAGTGCATGTTTATGATGGCTTTCCACATGGCTTGGGCAGTGGGGAGGGACATTACCTTGTCTATGTCTTTCCTTGAAAGAGCATTAAGAATGAGCTGTCGCGCTTTAGCATTCTTCTCCATCAGTTGGTATTCTTTTGCTTCCCATTTTGAGTCATCCGTTTCGGAGATCTTCTCATCGCCCTTTTCAATAATCTTCCAGCACTGATAGTCCGTCTGCTGGATGTAATTCTTTGTCATTGTGATCCACCATTCAAGTTCGCCTTCAACAAGGACATGGGGCTTGGCGAGAGAAATGCCGAGGTTGAAACTAGCCATTGTTCGAGACTTAAGAATCCTTTTGAACCTGTAAAAGGATTAGTGCAAATAGCCAACCTAGCTCTGATACCAATTGTAGAAAACACGTGTTTGATCAGCTATTGTTCGCTGTCACTAAGGTTCATTAAGCCTTAGTTGCGTTTTAACAAGAATTCAATTGCGCTTTGAATACTTGGCTTGCGCTTAACCTATGACGAACTATTAGTAATGAATTTACTAAAGTCCTTAAGTGCGGAAAAGGTTAGACAGACAATAAAGCACGCTTTAAGTTGTTAAAGCGCACCTATATTTGCACACACAAGAATTTCCAAACGGTGAGAACCCTAAGTCACTATCTGACTCGGGATAAAACTCACCACTACACTTGTATTGATTAAGAAAGGATTGCAATCTCTCGCTTCAACACTTGAAGCTCACTCGTAAGCACTCTCTTTACAATACTCTGAGTTCAGCTCTGAAGAACAAGAAGGCACTCTCAACACTCTCTGATTACAAACGAAATATCTCTTAAGCTTTCTCTAGCTTCCTATATTCTCTCGGTTTGCAAATTACCTAGAGTGAATGCAATAGTACTCTATTTATACACAATCCTTAAGCGAAACCTATAACTCAATTTGTGTAACAAACAAAGACTAAGCACAATGCCACCTCATCAATCCGTGTGCCTTGATCACTTCACCAGAATTAATCAACGGCTTGGAGTGAATTGGTTTTGTTCGTCATGTGTTGATCCACGCCACATAAGCAATCCGTGTGCTTCAAGCTCTAACAAACTCCTGTCACGCTGGCAATCCCTGGAGTAGCGTCCCAAAGAGTGTAAAGTTCTTTTCGCACCTTCCTGTGCACACAACTTGCACTCTCCCGCTTTACCAGCCTTCATAGCATGTGGATTTGTTCTTCTGCGCTCTGGCGCACCCTAAGATTCAGTGGAACCTCGTGGTCAACTTTCTTCAACTTCATTCAAGCGCGTCTCTACGCCCTCGAAGCTCGATCACTCTTACTTCTTGGTCTTGAATGGATTTATTAAACACCGTTTGCGAAACTTACTTTCTCCGCTTGGTGTTAAGCGCGACTGTGACCAGTCAAGCACATCTCTAAGTGACTTAAGCGCATCCTTACAAATATGGCAATGACCTGGAAGGCTTAAAAACACTAAGAGATTAAACATATTAGTTTGTTATCATCAAAACAAAGAGAAATAGATTAAGCTTTAATAAGACGATTAAAGCTCAACTAACAGGGTGGATGTGGTCGCTTTTCACTCTTAATCTTGTACACCATGAACATATGTATGGACAACAACGGGACCGTCTCTTCAACCCTGTGAACAAATTGAATCTCTATACTGCTCCTTGGTCGGTACAGCTACGGGTTATCAACTACCCAACCATCCTTCTCCATGCCATAGTCATGTGCAAGTAAATTAGAAAGCAAATGAGAAGAAAGGTTAGAAAGTTTCTCATTGATTGGTGGAGGGAGGACGTCTTGGACCGCTTCAACTAGACTGTCTTTAATCGCTGGAGCAGGGACTCTTGGATCACTGTAGTGTGGACATCTTCTAAGACCGGGGCATGAGCGTCTTTTATGACCTCATTTCTAGGAAAATATACATGTGGACTCAGCTCAAGTGGTGGCGGCTTTGCTTTCGATGTACTCCAGATGCCTTATTTGGTAATTATGGCTTTTAGAGTTGCTTGAATTGTGACTAAATCATCCTTCATTGATTGTATGATTTTTGGGTAGTATATCGGTGAGGTTGGAGAGTTGGCTTGTGTAGGACTTGAAGCTGTAGAAGCCTCGTCTTCTTGAAGTTGGGGAAGGAATTTGTCTGCTTATCAAATACTTCATATAATCCCACATGAACACTTGTTGATCCGTCATCTAGCTTGATCCGTCACAATAGAATCCCACCAATACTCTACATACCCTCTAAATGAAATAATAGCCATTTGTATAATTCTCATAGTAGGAAAAGTTGTGATACCCCAGAACCTCTCAAATATCATCTCCCAATCAAGTTACTCTACTGTGTCAGTGTTTCCATCAAAGAAATCCATCTTTACTTTGTGTCGATCATTTCTACAGCGCTTGGTTGCCCTCTTTCTTCGCAGTGGTGGCATATAGTGTGGAGGCTGCCATCTATCATCTCTGTGGAATGGTGCTCGTACCTCCAGTAGATTGGACCCTATCATGATAAAAAAGAATTAAACATCAAACAATATAAATATTGAATCAACCTCATGGTGTTGACCCTCTACGATGGTACAGCCTGCAATAGATAGTCTCCTCAGAATCAAGAACTTCAATTAGACTACAAAAGAAAACTTGCAACCTTAACAGTGTCTCAGAAACTCTTAATAAGTAACTAATTCAAAGCAATGTAGTGAAATATCAAACTAGGAAGGATAAATCTAGCGACAAAGGTACGCGTTCAGAAAGACTCAAACAAAGGCGAAAACTTTAAAAGTCTAAACAAACACACAAAGTAGCTACAAGAATGAATTTCAACTAAATATGGGGCCAATTTAAGTGTTTCAAACTTAATATATGTGAATTATCAGTCATAAAGATCGTACCTTGTCGACTCAGAAGTCAATTGATGCAGAAGGTGACCGGATTCTATGGATGGAGAAAATTTGGGAGAAAGGATGAAGATTGGTGAGAAAAGGGAGAAAATATGTGAAAAGCAGGGATGCAGACAAATTGCGGCAAAATCATGCGGACAAATTGCGTTTTGGGTCGTTTGGTGTCCGACGAAGGCCTATAATATGTTTTCAGGAAGGCAATCGTCTACTTTTAAGAAATCATGGATTTTCCGTGAACTATTGGCTAAAATCGGCGTTTGAGGTCGTTTAGGCACCGGAAATTGCATTTTAATTTTGGAAAACTGGGACTTGGATGAACCCGATGTGGAAATTATGTGAACTTGGGACGGGAATGCTGTGAACTCGCTGGTGAAGGGAGGTGGTGTGGCTGGGCGTGTACCTGGGTGGTGTGGTGGTGAACCGAGTGACAAGGAGGGATAATGGGGCCTGAGGTGTGTGCGAACTTGGGCAAGAACGTGTATTCCTTGAAGGGCAAGAACGTCTTCCTTCACTTTCCTTTTCGATTACAACTTGATGATCAAGAAATATTAAATTACAAAATTCTATCTTTTGTAATCTAACAATATATCCTAGAGAAAAGATATAAAATCAAATAATAATTCCAATGCCTTCTTTCTATCTTTTTTTATTCTTTAAATATTTTTTGATATTTTTTAAAATAGGGAATTCATTTTTCCTTTGATACTACAAGATTTTCTTTCAACTAATTCCCTAGAAAATAAGAAGATAATTCCGAAATAATAACAACATGATCTCTCCTCTTGATTTTATTGAATTTCTTCAACTTTTTAATTCGGAGATCTTTGTAGTTCCCTTTTCGGGAGAGATACTTTGATCCGCTTTATTCTTTGTAGGGGGGGTGAACCTAGACGTTGTTTGGAGGAGGATGAATCTGGACGTTTTTTGTAAAAGCTGACGAACACAACAATTATGGAAAGGTTAATTTTTAGTGGTTTTCTGGGTATAGTTCTTCCGAATCATCTAGTTACAATCAACAACAACGAACTCTTTCCAAGAAAAACAAAATTAAACAATCGGTCAGACCAATTAATTCACTAATGTGACTTAAACAAAGAATTACAATTAACGATTGAAAAACATGACGATTCAATTAGTACAGATGATGAATCTTAAACCTTCAAAGGCGATTCGAAGCAACAAAGCTCTGATATCAATTGATACGGGAATTAGCCGTTTCGATTGAGATCTAGGCAACGGATCTACAAAATAATAAAACACAATCAATTAGAACAAATGATGGAGGAAGTGAAACAGATGAATGGAGAATTGAAGGATAGAAATTAGACTAAAACCGGGAAGAACGACAACCAGAATCCCCCAATTGACCGCGAATGCTAGACCTTTGTCACGCGACTTAGCAACCTTCTTCTTCTATAACTCCATACAATCTAGAATCGTTGACAAACTAGGAGCATGGAAAGTTTGCCTTGGCTGACCGGATTCACCAATCCTGTGAAGAATTGACACAGACGATAGAACTAGTGCATGGATGCAAACCGATACTCTCACGGGGAGTATTTTTTGTTTGAGATGAACGTACTGTCTTGGGAGCGTTCTTTGTGTTTGAAAAAAAAACTAATATAACTTTATTAACGATAAGTGGAAGCCTTATATATGGATTTATTCCTAAATGATAAAAAAGGAAACAAATAATATTAAACTCCTAAACACTCATGTAAATTAAAGAAATCTAATTCTAACAATTATTAAGGCTAATAATTAATCTAATAATATAATAATATAGTACGACCACTATATAATATGAATGTAATGAACTAATTTAACTAATAGCTTAATCTTTTGCCTCGTCACATCACAGAGTGTAGAATCGTATCATCTTCATATCAGTCATTTTGGGACTCCATTCCGTATCATTCCCTCCTTTAAAAAGATTCATCCTCGAATCTTGTTAAACTTGAGCTTGAGGGTGGTGTCTAGCACAGGGTGGATCATGGATGTGGTTCTCTTCAATCTTAATTGCGTACACCATGAATATATGTATGGAAAACAGCAGGACCCGTCTCTTCAACTAAGGGAACAAATGGAATCTCTATACTCTTCCTTGGTTGGTACACCTTCGGATTATCAACTACCCAACCATCCTTCTCCATGCCATAATCATGTGAAAGTAAGGTAGTAAGCAAAGAAGAAGAAGGGTTAGAAAGTTTCTCATTGATTGGTGGAGGGAGGTCACCTTGCACCCCTTCAACTGGATTGTCTTTAATCGTTGGCGCAGGGACATCTTGGATCACTGGAGTATGAACATCTTCTAAGACCGGGGCTGGAGCATCTTTTAGGACCTCATTTCTAGGTGAATCTACATGTGGACTCCACTCAAGTGATGTCGGTTTTACTTTTGGTGTACTACAGATGCCTTCTTTGGTAATTATGGCTTGCAGAGTTGCCTGCATGGTGACTAAATCGTCCTTCATTGATTGTATGATTTTCGGGTCGTATATTGGTGAGGCTGGAGGGTTGCGTTGTGTAGCACTTGAAGTTGTAGCAAGATCGTCTTCTTGATGTTGGGGAAGGAATTTGGCTCTTATCAAATACTTCATATAATCCCACATGAACACTGGCTCGATTCGTATTCTGGCTTGATCCCTCACAATAGAATCCCACCAATACTCTGCATACCCTCTAAATGAAATAACAACCATTTATATCTTCTCATAGTCTGGAAAGTTTTGATAACTCCGGAACCTCTAAACTCTCATCTCTGAATCAAGGTACTCTGCTAGGTCTATGCTTCCATCAAAGAAAATCCATCTTTACTTTGTGTCGACCATTGCTACAGTGCTCGGTTTCCCTCTTTCTTGGCAGTGGTGTCGTATAGTGGGGTGGATACCATCTATCATCTATGAGGAATGGTGCTCGTACCTCCCGTCGGTTGAACCCTATCATGATAGAAAAGAACTAAACATCGAACAATATAAATATTAAATCAACCTCATGGTGTTTACCCTCTACGATGGGACAACCTGCAATAGATAGTCTCGTCAGAATCAAGAACTTCACTTGGACTAGAATGACAACTTTCAATCTTTACAGTGTCTCAGAAACTCTTAATAAGTAACTAATTCAAAGCATTGTAGTGAAATATCAAACTAGGAAGGATAAATCTAGTGACATAGGTACACGTTTAAAAAGAATAAAACAAAGGCAAAAACTTTAAGCAACTCAACAACAAAAACGACACAAAATAGGTACAAGAATGAATTGCAACTAAAGATGGGACAATCTAAGTGTTTCGAACTCAAGATATGCGAATTATCAGTCAGAAAGATCGTACCTTGTCGACTCAGTCGGAAGTCAATTGATGCAGAAGGTGACCAGATTTCGCAAATGGGGAAAATTTGGGAGAAAGGATGAAGATTGGTGAGAAAAGGGCAAAAATCTGTGAAAAGGAGGTTGCGGACAAATTGCAGCCAAATCTTTCGGACAAATTGCGTTCTGGGTCGTTTGGTGTCCGATGAAGGCCTATAATATGTTTTCGGGAAGGGAAACGTCTAATTTTCACAAATCTTGGATTTTTCGTGAACTATAGGCTGAAATTGGCGTTTGAGGCTGTTTAGGCACTGGAATTTGCGTTTTAATTTTGGAAAACTAGGACTTGGATGAACCCGATGTGGATTTTTTGTGATCCTGGGCAGGAATGTTGTGAACTCTCTAGTGAAGGGAGATGGTGTGGCTGGGCGTATACCTGGGTGGTGTGGTGGTGAACTAAGCGACGAGGAGGGGCAATGGGGGCTGAGGTGTGTGCAAACTAGGGCAAGAACGTGTATTCCTTGAAGGGCAAGAACGTCTTCCTCCACTTTCCTTTTCGATTAAAACTTGATGATCAAGAAATATTAAATTATAAAATTCTATCTGTTGTAATCTAACAATATATCCTAGAGAAAAGATATAAAATCAAATTATAATCCTAATGCCGTTTCTTTCTAGGGCAAGAACGTGTATTCCTCGGAGGGCAAGAACGTGTATTCCTTGGAGGGCAAGTCTGGTTTTTAATCTTTAATTTCTTTCCTTTTAATTATTAATTAAAACAAATGATGACGGAAGCGAAACAGATGAATGGCGAATTGAAGGATACAAATCAGACTATAACCAGGAAGAACGACAACAAGAGCCCCCCCCCCCCCCCCAATTGAACGAGGATGCTAGACCCTTGTCGCACGACTTACTAACCTTCGTCTTTTATAACTCCACACAACCTTGAACCATTGACAAACTAGGAGCACGAAGAGTTTGCCTTGGCTGACCGAATTCATCAATCCTATGAAGAATTGACACAGACGACATAACTAGTGCTTGGATGAGAACTCATACTCTCATGGGGTGTATTTTGTGTTTGAGATCAACAAACTCTCTTGGGAGCATTCTTTGTGTTTCAAAAAAAGCTAATCTAACTTTATTGATGATAAGTGGAAGCCTTATATATGGCTTTATTCCTAAATGATAAAAAAGGAAACACATAATATTAAACTCCTAAACACTCACATAAATTAAAGAAATTTAATTCTAACAATTACTAAGGCTACTAATTAATCTAATAATATAATGATGTAGTAATATAGTAAGACCACTATATAATATGAATGTAATGAACTAATATAACTAATAGCCAATTTTTTTGTCTCGTCACATCACGGAGTGTAGAATCGTATCATTTTCATAACAATCGTTTTGGAACTCCATTCTGTATCATGAAAAGTTAAAGGAGTGTCCAAAAGGTAGAAGTATGGAAACTGAAATCAAATTCTTTGCAATATTCGGAACATAAAATGTTTTTTCTAAACAAAATTTAAGACCACTACATAAATCAAATTGCACGTCTCAACGACTTTCACATGTGAAGCTATCTTGTTGCCTGAATAGATAAACCTTTCAGTGTGTCGTGGTTTCCTTAGATTTTTCATATCCTGGATGGTATTCAAAATATGGATTTTAGTTCTAGTATCAATACACGATGTATCATGATTAACATTAACCATATTAGATTTATGACAAACATATGATTGAAAGTTACTTTTCTTCTCAAGCCAAGCCTTGAACTTAATGCAGTCTTTCTTAATGTTTCCCTTCTTTTTACAGAAGTAAGACTTTGACTCCTTTGATACTTGGTTCACATGTTTCTTTCCATTTTCTTTAATGTGATCCCTTTTCCTCTTAGGCGAAGAAGCTTTAGCAAGGTACGCTTTTTCCCTCTCTTCTATCGACAATTTGCCCTCCTCTTGAACACACATGGTCATAAGTTCATTTTGACCATTTAACTTGTGTTATAAGAGATCTTAAAGAAGGCATATTGTTGAGGTTGAGCCGCTATATCCCTCATGTGCATGATATAATCACGCACTCCCTTATCCCCAGTATGCCTTATGGATGAGAACTTAATAATCAAGGTCATTTCAAGAGCCTTACCAAAAGATGCAAATTGCTCATCAATGGTATTAAATGAGATCCTTGATGTTTTGATGCTTTTCGATTGAACTCTATGCTAGCACAAATCTTAGTCTTTATTAGCATACATGGGAGACGATTAGATCTCTCCCACTTTTCATAAAGTTCCATAGATCTATTCTCTATTATGTCACACAGTTCGTCTTTCGTAATAGCATAGTCAATGTCCATCCACCCCAAATAGAGTAGCACTTTCTCTTTTCAACCCTTGTAATTATCACCAGTTAGGAACAACACTTCTAACATCACAAACACTTCCAAATACTCAAACGAAACATACATGTTTAATAACAAAATAAAATTAAGACTTTAAACTTAATTCACCAATGTAAATCATTCTCATATAAATTTAGTTACATCAAACATGCATGTGGGCTAAAGTTAACTCAAATTAGTTCTATGATATATACAACTTTATTATGAATCTAGTAATCATTATTTCTTAATTCATGTGGGTAGATCAAAAATCATAATGTAACACATCACGTAATTAATCACACAAATATAATAAGATTTCCTGTGGGCATATCTCATTATATGGTTTAGGATTAGATGCAAACTCCCCTTAAAGTGTAAAATGCAAAACATTTTACACCGTTAGATTTCAGCTCTAATGGTTCATATTTCTCGAGTCCATTTCAAAATAATATTTCATAAGGGAAATTTTGACTTTTTCCCTTCTAATCTGCCGGTATTGCTCACAGTTACTATTCATGAATTGTTCACTAGTACTGTTCATTATCTTCCTCGAGAGAATTCGTCTGATTTTCTGCCTCTAGTTCGATCTGGAAAGGAGATCTAGACTAATCGTTGCAATTTTCCCTTTATACTTCTTCATCCTTTACCTCTGAAGTTGATTCTGGCTTTGAATGGTCGCTCGCCTCTTTCTTCAACCTCCATGGATTTGGGTTTTATTTTCTTTACGATTTTCATTATTTTTGTTGGTTTCTACGTGTCTTTTATTCTCTTTTTTCTGTTTACTGCATAAATTGAACTATTTGATCATATCTATGGATTTTGTCGCATCAAATTGGAGGGTTTAGAGAAAAATTATAAAACAGTGAATTAGGGGTTTTGTTGGTTTCTAACATTTGCCTCTTAATTTTTCTTATCAAAGCTACTTCAACCATAGTAGCAACTACTAGTTTTGGCGTTAACAATGTCGAATATAACTGTGAGTGAAGATATTGGTTTGGAAGAATCGGTTTTTTCCATTGACATTCTTGTAGATTTTTTTGTTGTCCAGTAACTTTGAGAGGCAATCTCAAGTTCACGCTTTACGTCATGATGTTCACATTTAAAATCATAATGTTTGAACATTATGCTATTAAATGTGAACTACTTTTTGCTTAATAAATTTCTAGCTACTTGCTTGATATAATTATTTGCAACTTCTTGCTTGGTGGGTTGTGTTGCTTCAGAGCTGACTACTGGTTGATTTTTGAAGGATTAATTCCCTTTCTTCCTGTTTGGTACAACTAGTAGTTGATGAGGCACTAGGCTCAGTGCAGGTTGAGGACAAAGGTGTTGAATGAAGTAACTGACACGCAACCAGAAGGTGAAGATGCACCAAGCTCAGAGATGTTGAGACGCATGAATTGAATGATGTGGTTGAGACTCAGCTTATGGGTGAAGATTCACCAAGCTCAAAGCATGCTGAGACAAAAGGATTGAATGAAGAGGCTTCAAATTTAAGCAATGATGTTGTTCCTTGTTTAGACAAAAAAGAGAAGTTAGTGTTAGAGAATATGAAACATTGTTCAATAGGTTAAGATTTTTTTTACACTTGAGTGTGATTCTTTCCAAAATGGTCGGCCGCTCAATAAAGTTGCACTAGAGCTATTTTACGTTGTGTGTGATTTACTGGTTTTTGACAAGGAATCTTGATATCAGATATTTATATATTTTTTCAACTTTTGTTTCAACTTGTGAACTTATAGTTTTATATATGCACCTAGTATAGCTATACGTGTACATTGAAGTTTTATTTATGTACTTTTGACAAAGAATACTGATATGAGACATCTATTGATTTTTCCCAGCTTCTGTCTAACATGTGAACATATACTTATGTGTACATTAAAGTCTTATATGTGAACCTTTTGTGTAGGTATAGAGTTATATTTGTTCTTTTCACTGGGTTGCAAGCAATGGTCGTCACTTACTCAAACTATGTTCCCCACCAATAATAGGTATTGTTGCATAAATGTGAACTTATAGTATTTACATGTGTACCTGGTGTAGCTATGTGTACAATGAAGTTTTGTATATGAACTTTAATTTGTGCAATAACAATGTCGTATTTGTTCTTTTCACTTGGCTACAATAATATGTACAACTACAGACACGAGAGCTTATAGTTTTTATATGTGTACATGGTATAGCTATATTAAAGTATTGTAATCAAACTATGAACATGTACATGTTAAATGTGCACCTGAATGAATTATATATGAGAGCGAGTGAAAGTACAACTTCATCTTGAACATCAATAGCTTATTTATGAACATTATACCCTTAAATGTGAACTTTTATGCACTATATTTGGACATGACCACTTTGCATTATATAGACATCAAATAACCTATTAACACATTCATATCAGCCAAAATTTGTCACAACAACCTTGTTTTACACAAACATATGATCCATGAGTTTTTCACCAAGCTATACAATATTATCTATATTTTCAAAACAAGACAAACATAATTGCTCTATGTCTTCATCCCTACGTTGAAAACATAAATTTAAACAGAATATAAAATCTAGTTTCCGTAACCAAGAGATCTTCATTTTTTTCCAATCGATCTTGTACTCCTCAATCTTCTCCTCAGCGCCTTCCTCGATTTGAGATTAATGACTTTACAGGTGTACACAATGCCATTATATATGAACCTGTTGATATTACATGTGAACATAATAAGTCTGAACACTAAAACAAATAAAAAAACAAATAGTTCATACACAAGTTCAAGATAAACATATATGAACACTGAACTTCGTCAAATTACAAAGGAAGACGAAGTTGATCATACATATGATATTGAAGTCGTCATTCTGCAACAGATAACATATACGTCTTAAATGTGAACATATACGTCTTAATATGAACATCTTGACATTAATTGTGAAATTTACAAACGTGTTTCTCTTTCTTAACTGACAGGTCGAATTTCACATTTACACGAAGAGGACGAACAGTAATGCTCAGAAAAACCATTGAAATCAACATAGTTCAACACCAGAATCGGTAGAAAGACCTAAAGCTTACAAAATCAATCATACTCATGGATTAGAGTTACCATCCAAACCAAATGAAGGCAATCGTAAATATGAAACTAAATTCGTCATTCAACAGCAGATTACATATAGATAATAAATGTGAACATATAGCAATCTCAAGAACAACAATTCCATGAACAAATCAGTCAACATTAAACCCTAATTTTTGATCAGTTAAACAGGATTTTGACCTTTTTCTCCTCCTTCATCTTCCTCTACATCTTCGTCTTCCCTCTTGAGCGACTTTCGTTGTCCTCTTCTATGCCTTCGTCTCCTTCTTCATCTGCAGATTCTTCACCTTCTTCTTCCTCTT